>NW_027551842.1:0-72118 GCF_045843805.1 Urocitellus parryii
TCTCCTATATGGATACATGTAGTTGGAACTCTAAATAAAACACGGTTTGTGCTGTTCCTTGAAACTTGGCACAATAATGTAGTTCCAAGTTCTATCGCTATGGTTTGTGTCCTATGGAAGTAGCCCCAAGCAGAGACTGACGAGAATCACTTTCATTGAAAGGGGTTGCCAAGCTTCCAAAAAACTACGAGTTTCTGGAAATCTCAGCAAACAGTTTTTCACCCCATCTTGATGATATTTGCAGGTAAAGATCAGTACACCAATCCCACTTGGCTCACGAAATTTCGTTCTTCTATGTTGCACCGTTCCTTTGCAGTAACCGTTTTCATGTTTAGGTTTCACTCTGTTTTCTCGTATATGGATACATGTATTTGGAACTCTCAATCAAACACGGTTTGTGCTAGCTCTTTGAAACTTGGCACAATAATGTAGTTCCAATTTCTATCGCTATATTGTGTGTCCTTTGAAAATAGACCAAAGCACAGACTGACGAGAATCACATTCATTGAAAGGGGTTGCCAAGCTTCCAAAATCTACGAGTTTCTGGAAATCTCAGCAAACATTTTTTCACCCAATCTTGATGATACTGGCAGGTAATGATCAGTACACCAGTCCCACTTGACTCACCAAATTTCGTTCTTCTAGGTTAAACCGTTCCTTTGCAGTAACCGTTTTCATGTTAGGTTTCACTCTGTTTTCTCCTATATGGATACATGTAGTTGGAACTCTAAATCAAACACGGTTTGTGCTAGCTCTTTGAAACTTGGCACAATAATGTAGTTGCAAGTTCTATCACTATGGTTTGTGTCCAATTGAAGTAGCCCAAAGCAGAGACTGACGAGAATCACATTCTTTGAAAGGGGTTGCAAAGCTTCCAAAAAAATATGAGTTTCCTGAAATCTCAGCAAACATTTTTTCACCCAATCTTGATGATACTTGCAGGTAACGATTAGTACACCAGTCCCAATTGGCTGACCAAATTTCGTTCTTCTAGGTTAAACCGTTCCTTTGCATTAACCGTTTTCATGTTTAGGTTTCACTCTGTTTTCTCCTATATGGATCCATGTAGTTGGAACTCTAAATCAAACACGGTTTGTGCTAGTTCTTTGAAACTTTGCACAATAATGTAGTTCCAAGTTCTATCGTTATGGTTTGTGTCCTATGGAAGTATCCCCAAGCAGAGACTGACGAGAATCACTTTCATTGAAATGGGTTGCCAAGCTTCCAAAATACTACGAGTTTCCGGAAATCTCAGCAAACAGTTTTTCACCCAATCTTGATGATACTTGCACGTAATGATCAGTACACCAGTCTAACTTGGCTCACCATATTTCGTTCTTCTAGGTTAAACCGTTCCTTTGCAGTAACCGTTTTCATGTTTAGGTTTCACTCTGTTTTCTCCTATATGGATACATGTATTTCTAACTGTAAATCATACACGGTTTGTGCTAGCTCTTTGAAACTTGGCACAATAATGTAGTTCCAAGTTCTATCGCTATGGTTTGTGTCCTGTGGAAGTAGCCCAAAGCAGAGACTGTCGAGAATCACATTCATTGAAAGGGGTTGCCACGCTTCCAAAAAGTACGAGTTTCCTGAAATCTCAGCAAACATTTTTTCACCCAATCTTGATGGTACTTGCAGGTAATGATCAGTTCTCCAGTCCCACTTCGCTGACCTAATTTCGTTCTTCTATGTTAAACCGTTCCTTTGCAGTAACCGTTTTCATGTTTAGGTTTCACTCTGTTTTCTCGTATATGGATACATGTATTTGGAACTCTAAATCAAACACGGTTTGTGCGAGCTCTTTGAAACTTGGCACAATAATGTAGTTCCAAGTTCTATCGCTATGGTTTGTGTCCTATGGAAGTAGCCCCAAGCAGAGACTGACGAGAATCACTTTCATTGAAATGGGTTGCCAAGCTTCCAAAAAACTACGAGTTTCCGGAAATCTCAGCAAACATTTTTTCACCCAATCTTGATGATACTTGCAGGTAATGATCAGTACACCAATCCCACTTGGCTCACCAAATTTCGTTCTTCTAGGTTAAACCGTTCCTTTGCAGTAAATGTTTTCATGTTTCGGTTTCACTCTGTTTTCTCGTATATGGATACATGTATTTGGAACTCTAAATCAAACACGGATTGTGCTAGCTCTTTGAAACTTGGCACAATAATGTAGTTCCAAGTTCTATCGCTATGGTTTGTGTCCTATTGAAGTAGCCCCAAGCAGAGACTGACGAGAATCACTTTCATTGAAAGGGGTTGCCAAGCTTCCAAAAAACTACGAGTTTCCGGAAATCTCAGCAAACATTTTTTCACCCAATCTTGATGATACTGGCAGGTAATGATCAGTATACCAATCCCACTTGGCTCACCAAATTTCGATCTTCTAGGTTAAACCGTTTCTTTGCAGTAACCGTTTTCATGTTTAGGTTTCACTCTGTTTTCTCCTATATGGATACATGTAGTTGGAACTCTAAATAAAACACGGTTTGTGCTGTTCCTTGAAACTTGGCACAATAATGTAGTTCCAAATTCTATCGCTATGGTTTGTGTCCTATGGAAGTAGCCCCAAGCAGAGACTGATGAGAATCACTTTCATTGAAAGGGGTTGCCAAGCTTCCAAAAAACTACGAGTTTCTGGAAATCTCAGCAAACATTTTTTCACCCAATCTTGATGATACTTGCAGGTAATGATCAGTGCTCCAGTCCCACTTGGCTGACCAAATTTCGTTCTTCTAGGTTAAACCGTTCCTTTGCAGTAACCGTTTTCATGTTTAGGTTTCACTCTGTTTTCTCCTATATGGATACATGTAGTTGGAACTCTAAATCAAAGACGGTTTGTGCTAGCTCTTTGAAACTTGGCACAATAATGTAGTTCCAAGTTCTATCACTATGGTTTGTGTCCTATTGAAGTACCCCAAAGCGGAGATTGACGAGAATCACTTTCATTGAAAGGGGTTGCCAAGCTTCCAAAAAACTACGAGTTTCCGGAAATCTCAGCAAACATTTTTTCACCCAATTTTGATGATACTTGCAGGTAATGATCAGTACACCAATCCCACTTGGCTCAGCAAATTTCGTTCTTCTAGGTTAAACATTTCCTGTGCAGTAACCGTTTTCATGTTTAGATTTCACTCTGTTTTCTCGTATATGGATACATGTAGTGGAACTCTAAATCAAACACGGTTTGTGCTAGCTCTTTGAAACTTGGCACAATAATGTAGTTCCAAGTTCTATCGTTATGGTTTGTGTCCTATGGAAGTAGCCCAAAGCAGAGACTGACGAGAATCACATTCATTGAAAGGGTTTGCCAAGCTTCCAAAAACTACGAGTTTCCTGAAATCTCAGCAAACATTTTTTCACCCAATCTTGATGATACTTGCAGGAAATGATCAGTTCTCCAGTCCCACTTCGCTGACCTATTTTCGTTATTCTAGGTTAAACCGTTCCTTTGCAGTAACCGTTTTCATGTTTAGGTTTCACTCTGTTTTCTCGTATATGGATACATCTATTTGGAACTCTAAATCAAACACGGTTTGTGCTAGCTCTTTGAAACTTGGCACAATAATGTAGTTCCAAGTTCTATCGCTATGGTTTGTGTCCTATGTAAGTAGCCCCAAGCAGAGACTGACGAGAATCACATTCCTTTAAAGGGGTTGCCAAGCTTCCAAAAACTACGAGTTTCCTGAAATTTCAGCAAACATTTTTTCACCCAATCTTGATGATACTTGCAGGTAATGATCAGTACACCAGTCCCACTTGGCTCACCAAATTTCGTTCTTCTAGGTTAAACCGTTCCTATGCAGTAACCGTTTTCATGTTAAGGTTTCACTCTCTTTACTCCTATATGGATACATGTAGTTGGAACTCTAAATCAAACACGGTTTGTGCTAGCTCTTTGAAACTTGGCACAATAATGTAGTTCCAAGTTCTATCGCTATATATTGTGTCCTATGGAAATAGCCCAAAGCAGAGACTGACGAGAATCACATTCATTGAAAGGGGTTTGCAAGCTTCCAAAAAACTACGAGTTTCCTGAAATCTCAGCAAACATTTTTTCACCCAATCTTGATGATACTGGCAGGTAAGGATCAGTACACCAGTCCCACTTGGCTCACCAAATTTCGTTCTTCTAGGTTAAACCGTTCCTTTGCAGTAACCGTTTTCAATTTTAGGTTTCACTCTGTTTTCTCCTATATGGATACATGTAGTTGGAACTCTAAATCAAACACGGTTTGTGCTAGCTCTTTGAAAGTTGGCACAATAATGTAGTTCCAAGTTCTATCGCTATGGTTTGTGTCCTATGGAAGTAGCCAAAAGCAGAGACTGACGAGAATCACATTCATTGAAAGGGGTTGCCAAGCTTCCAAAAAAATACGAGTTTCCTGAAACCTCACCAAACATTTTTTCACCCAATCTTGATGATACTGGCAGGTAATGATCAGTACACCAGTCCCACTTGGCACACCAAATTTCGTTCTTCTAGGTTAAACCGTTCCTTTGCAGGAACCGTTTTCATGTTTAGGTTTCACTGTGTTTTCTCCTATATGGATACATGTAGTTGGAACTCTAAATCAAACACGGTTTGTGCTAGCTCTTTGAAACTTGGCACAATAATGTAGTTCCAAGTTCTTTCGCTATCGTTTGTGTCCTATGGAAGTAGCCCAAAGCAGAGACTGACGAGAATCACATCCATTGAAAGGGGTTGCCAAGCTTCCAAAAACTAAGAGTTTCCTGAAATCTCAGCAAACATTTTTTCACCCAATCTTGATGATACTTGCAGGTAATGATCACTGCTCCAGTCCCACTTGGCTGACCAAATTTCGTTCTTCTAGGTTAAACCGTTCCTTTGCAGTAACCGTTTTCATGTTTAGGTTTCACTCTCTTTTCTCCTATATGGATCCATGTAGTTGGAACTCTAAATCAAACACGGTTTGTGCTAGCTCTTTGAAACTTGGCACAATAATGTAGTTCCAAGTTCCATCGCTATTGTTTGAGTCCTATTGAAGTAGCCCCAAGCAGAGACTGACGAGAATCACTTTCATTGAAAGGGGTTGCAAGCTTCCAAAAAACTACGAGTTTCCTAAAATCTCAGCAAACATTTTTTCACCCAATCTTGATGATACATGCAGGTAATGATTAGTACACCAGTCCCACTTGGGTCACCAAATTTCGTTCTTCTAGGTTAAACCGTTCCTTTGCAGTAACCGTTTTCATGTTTAAGTTTCACTCTGTTTTCTCCTATGTGGATACATGTAGTTGGAACTCTAAATCAAACACGGTTTGTGCTAGCTCTTTGAAACTTGGCACAATAATGTAGTTCCAAGTTCTATCGCTATATTTTGTGTCCTATGAAAATAGCCTAAAGCAGAGACTGACGAGAATCACTTTCATTGAAAGGGGTTGCCAAGCTTCCAAAAAACTACGAGTTTCTGGAAATCACAGCAAATATTTTTTCACCCAATCTTGATGATACTGGCAGGTAATGATCAGTACACCAGTCCCACTTGGCTCACCAAATTTCGTGCTTCTAGGTTAAACCGTTCCTTTGCAGTAACCGTTTTCATGTTTAGGTTTCACTCTGTTTTCTCCTATATGGATACATGTAGTTGGAACTCTAAATCAAACACGGTTTGTGCTAGCTCTTTGAAACATGGCACAATAATGTAGTTCCAAGTACTATCGCTATATTTTGTGTCCTATGAAAATAGCCTAAAGCAGAGACTGACGAGAATCACATTCATTGAAAGGGGTTGCCAAGCTTCCAAAAAACTACGAGTTTCTGGAAATCTCAGCAAACATTTTTTCACCCAATCTTGATGATACTGGCAGGTAATGATCAGTACACGAGTCCCACTTGGCTCACCAAATTTCGTTCTTCTAGGTTAAACCGTTCCTTTGCAGTAACCTTTTTCATGTTTAGGTTTCACTCTGTTTTCTCCTATATGGATACATGTAGTTGGAACTCTAAATCCAACTCGGTTTGTGCTAGCTCTTTGAAACTTGGCACAATAATGTAGTTCCAAGTTCTATCACTATGGTTTGTGTCCAATTGAAGTAGCCCCAAGCAGAGACTGACGAGAATCACTTTCATTGAAAGGGGTTGCCAAGCTTCCAAAAAACTACGAGTTTCCGGAAATCTCAGCAAACATTTTTTCACCCAATCTTGATGATACTGGCAGGTAATGATCAGTACACCAATCCCACTTGGCTCAGCAAATTTCGTTCTTCTAGGTTAAACAGTTCCTTTGCAGTAACCGTTTTCATGTTTAGATTTCACTCTGTTTTCTCGTATATGGATACATGTAGTGGAACTCTAAATCAAACACGGTTTGTGCTAGCTCTTTGAAACTTGGCACAATAATGTAGTTCCAAGTTCTATCGCAATATATTGTGTCCTATGGAAATAGCCCAAAGCAGAGACTGAAGAGAATCACATTCATTGAAAGGGGTTGCCAAGCATCCAAAAAACTACTAGTTTCCTGAAATCTCAGCAAACATTTTTTCACCCAATCTTGATGATACTGGCAGGTAAGGATCAGTACACCAGTCCCACTTGGCTCACCAAATTTCGTTCTTCAAGGTTAAACCATTTCTTTGCAGTAACCGTTTTCAATTTTAGGTTTCACTCTGTTTTCTCCTATATGGATACATGTAGTTGGAACTCTAAATCAAACACGGTTTGTGCTAGCTCTTTGAAACTTGGCACAATAATGTAATTCCAAGTTCTATCGCTATGGTTTGTGTCCTATTGAAGTAGCCCCAAGCAGATAATGACGAGAATCACTTTCATTGAAAGGGTTTGACAAGCTTCAAAAAACTATGAGTTTCCTGAAATCTCAGCAAACATTTTTTCACCCAATCTTGATGATACTTGCAGGTAATGATCAGTTCTCCAGTCCCACTTCTCTGACTTATTTTCGTTCTTCTAGGTTAAACCATTCCTTTGCAGTAACCGTTTTCATGTTTAGGTTTCACTCTGTTTTCGCGTATATGGATACATCTATTTGGAACTCTAAATCAAACACGGTTTGTGCTAGCTCTTTGAAACTTGGCACAATAATGTAGTTCCAAGTTCTATCGCTATCGTTTGTGTCCTATGGAAGTAGCCCAAAGCAGAGACGGACGAGAATCACATTCATTGAAAGGGGTTGCCAAACTTCCAAAAGATACGAGTTTCCTGAAATCTCAGCAAACATTTTTTCACCCAATCTTGATGATACTGGCAGGTAATGATGAGTACAACATTCCCACTTGGCTCACCAAATTTCGTTCTTCTAGCTTAAACCGTTCCTTTGCAGTAACCGTTTTCATGTTTAGGTTTCACTCTCTTTTCTCCTATATGGATACATGTAGTTGGAACTCTAAATCAAACACGGTTTGTGCTAGCTCTTTGAAACTTGGCACAATAATGTAGTTCCAAGTTCTATCGCTATCGTTTGTGTCCTATGGAAGTAGCCCAAAGCAGAGACTGACGAGAATCACATTCATTGAAAGGGGTTGCCAAGCTTCCAAAAACTACGAGTTTCCTGAAATCTCAGCAAACATTTTTTCACCCAATCTTGATGATACTTGCAGGTAATGATGAGTCCTCCAGTCCCACTTGGCTGACCAAATTTCGTTCTTCTAGGTTAAACCGTTCCTTTGCAGTAACCGTTTTCATGTTTAGGTTTCACTCTGTTTTCTCCTATATGGATACATGTATTTGGAACTCAAAATCAAACACGGTTTGTGCTAGCTCTTTGATACCTGGCACAATAATGTAGTTCCAAGTTCTTTCGCTATCGTTTGTGTCCTATTGAAGTAGTCCCAAGCAGAGACTGACGAGAATCACTTTCATTGAAAGGGGTTGCCAAGCTTCCAAAAAACTACGAGTTTCCGGAAATCTCAGCAAACATTTTTTCACCCAATCTTGATGATACTTGCAGGTAATGATCAGTACACCTATCCCACTTGGCTCACCAAATTTCGTTCTTCTAGCTTAAACCGTTCCTTTGCAGTAACCGTTTTCATGTTTAGGTTTCACTCTGTTTTCTCCTATATGGATACATGTAGTTGGAACTCTCAATCAAACACGGTTTGTGCTAGCTCTTTGAAACTTGGCACAATAATGTAGTTCCAAGTTCTATCGCTATGGTTTGTGTCCTATTGAAGTAGCCCCAAGCATAGACTGACGAGAATCACTTTTATTGAAAGGGGTTGCCAAGCTTCCAAAAAATTACGAGTTTCCGGAATCTCAGCAAACATTTTTTCACCCAATCTTGATGATACTTGCAGGTAATGATCAGTACACCAATCCCACTTGGCTGACCAAATTTAGTTCTTCAAGGTTAAACCGTTCCTTTGCAGGAACCGTTTTCATGTTTAGGTTTCACTCTGTTTTCTCCTATATGGATACATGTAGTTGGAACTCTAAATCAAACACGGTTTGTGCTAGCTCTTTGAAAGTTGGCACAATAATGTAGTTCCAAGTTCTATCGCTATGGTTTGTGTCCTATGGAAGTAGCCAAAAGCAGAGACTGACGAGAATCACATTCATTGAAAGGGGTTGCCAAGCTTCCAAAAAAATACGAGTTTCCTGAAACCTCACCAAACATTTTTTCACCCAATCTTGATGATACTGGCAGGTAATGATCAGTACACCAGTCCCACTTGGCACACCAAATTTCGTTCTTCTAGGTTAAACCGTTCCTTTGCAGGAACCGTTTTCATGTTTAGGTTTCACTGTGTTTTCTCCTATATGGATACATGTAGTTGGAACTCTAAATCAAACACGGTTTGTGCTAGCTCTTTGAAACTTGGCACAATAATGTAGTTCCAAGTTCTTTCGCTATCGTTTGTGTCCTATGGAAGTAGCCCAAAGCAGAGACTGACGAGAATCACATCCATTGAAAGGGGTTGCCAAGCTTCCAAAAACTAAGAGTTTCCTGAAATCTCAGCAAACATTTTTTCACCCAATCTTGATGATACTTGCAGGTAATGATCACTGCTCCAGTCCCACTTGGCTGACCAAATTTCGTTCTTCTAGGTTAAACCGTTCCTTTGCAGTAACCGTTTTCATGTTTAGGTTTCACTCTCTTTTCTCCTATATGGATCCATGTAGTTGGAACTCTAAATCAAACACGGTTTGTGCTAGCTCTTTGAAACTTGGCACAATAATGTAGTTCCAAGTTCCATCGCTATTGTTTGAGTCCTATTGAAGTAGCCCCAAGCAGAGACTGACGAGAATCACTTTCATTGAAAGGGGTTGCAAGCTTCCAAAAAACTACGAGTTTCCTAAAATCTCAGCAAACATTTTTTCACCCAATCTTGATGATACATGCAGGTAATGATTAGTACACCAGTCCCACTTGGGTCACCAAATTTCGTTCTTCTAGGTTAAACCGTTCCTTTGCAGTAACCGTTTTCATGTTTAAGTTTCACTCTGTTTTCTCCTATGTGGATACATGTAGTTGGAACTCTAAATCAAACACGGTTTGTGCTAGCTCTTTGAAACTTGGCACAATAATGTAGTTCCAAGTTCTATCGCTATATTTTGTGTCCTATGAAAATAGCCTAAAGCAGAGACTGACGAGAATCACTTTCATTGAAAGGGGTTGCCAAGCTTCCAAAAAACTACGAGTTTCTGGAAATCACAGCAAATATTTTTTCACCCAATCTTGATGATACTGGCAGGTAATGATCAGTACACCAGTCCCACTTGGCTCACCAAATTTCGTGCTTCTAGGTTAAACCGTTCCTTTGCAGTAACCGTTTTCATGTTTAGGTTTCACTCTGTTTTCTCCTATATGGATACATGTAGTTGGAACTCTAAATCAAACACGGTTTGTGCTAGCTCTTTGAAACATGGCACAATAATGTAGTTCCAAGTACTATCGCTATATTTTGTGTCCTATGAAAATAGCCTAAAGCAGAGACTGACGAGAATCACATTCATTGAAAGGGGTTGCCAAGCTTCCAAAAAACTACGAGTTTCTGGAAATCTCAGCAAACATTTTTTCACCCAATCTTGATGATACTGGCAGGTAATGATCAGTACACGAGTCCCACTTGGCTCACCAAATTTCGTTCTTCTAGGTTAAACCGTTCCTTTGCAGTAACCTTTTTCATGTTTAGGTTTCACTCTGTTTTCTCCTATATGGATACATGTAGTTGGAACTCTAAATCCAACTCGGTTTGTGCTAGCTCTTTGAAACTTGGCACAATAATGTAGTTCCAAGTTCTATCACTATGGTTTGTGTCCAATTGAAGTAGCCCCAAGCAGAGACTGACGAGAATCACTTTCATTGAAAGGGGTTGCCAAGCTTCCAAAAAACTACGAGTTTCCGGAAATCTCAGCAAACATTTTTTCACCCAATCTTGATGATACTGGCAGGTAATGATCAGTACACCAATCCCACTTGGCTCAGCAAATTTCGTTCTTCTAGGTTAAACAGTTCCTTTGCAGTAACCGTTTTCATGTTTAGATTTCACTCTGTTTTCTCGTATATGGATACATGTAGTGGAACTCTAAATCAAACACGGTTTGTGCTAGCTCTTTGAAACTTGGCACAATAATGTAGTTCCAAGTTCTATCGCAATATATTGTGTCCTATGGAAATAGCCCAAAGCAGAGACTGAAGAGAATCACATTCATTGAAAGGGGTTGCCAAGCATCCAAAAAACTACTAGTTTCCTGAAATCTCAGCAAACATTTTTTCACCCATTCTTGATGATACTGGCAGGTAAGGATCAGTACACCAGTCCCACTTGGCTCACCAAATTTCGTTCTTCAAGGTTAAACCATTTCTTTGCAGTAACCGTTTTCAATTTTAGGTTTCACTCTGTTTTCTCCTATATGGATACATGTAGTTGGAACTCTAAATCAAACACGGTTTGTGCTAGCTCTTTGAAACTTGGCACAATAATGTAATTCCAAGTTCTATCGCTATGGTTTGTGTCCTATTGAAGTAGCCCCAAGCAGATAATGACGAGAATCACTTTCATTGAAAGGGGTTGCCAAGCTTCGAAAAAAATACGAGTTTCCGGAAATCTTAGCAAACATTTTTTCACCCAATCTTGATGATACGGGCAGGTAATGATCAGTACACCAATCCCACTTGGCTCAGCAAATTTCGTTCTTCTAGGTTAAACAGTTCCTTTGCAGTAACCATTTTCATGTTTAGATTTCACTCTGTTTTCTCGTATATGGATACATGTAGTGGAACTCTAAATCAAACACGGTTTGTGCTAGCTCTTTGAAACTTGGCACAATAATGTAGTTCCAAGTTCTATCGTTATGGTTTGTGTCCTATGGAAGTAGCCCAAAGCAGAGACTGACGAGAATCACATTCATTGAAAGGGTTTGACAAGCTTCAAAAAACTACGAGTTTCCTGAAATCTCAGCAAACATTTTTTCACCCAATCTTGATGATACTTGCAGGTAATGATCAGTTCTCCAGTCCCACTTCTCTGACTTATTTTCGTTCTTCTAGGTTAAACCATTCCTTTGCAGTAACCGTTTTCATGTTTAGGTTTCACTCTGTTTTCTCGTATATGGATACATCTATTTGGAACTCTAAATCAAACACGGTTTGTGCTAGCTCTTTGAAACTTGGCACAATAATGTAGTTCCAAGTTCGATCGCTATCGTTTGTGTCCTATGGAAGTAGCCCAAAGCAGAGACGTACGAGAATCACATTCATTGAAAGGGGTTGCCAAGCTTCCAAAAACTACGAGTTTCCTGAAATCTCAGCAAACATTTTTTCACCCAATCTTGATGATACTGGCAGGTAATGATGAGTACAACATTCCCACTTGGCTCACCAAATTTCGTTCTTCTAGCTTAAACCGTTCCTTTGCAGTAACCGTTTTCATGTTTAGGTTTCACTCTGTTTTCTCCTATATGGATACATGTAGTTGGAACTCTAAATCAAACACGGTTTGTGCTAGCTCTTTGAAACTTGGCACAATAATGTAGTTCCAAGTTCTATCGCTATCGTTTGTGTCCTATGGAAGTAGCCCAAAGCAGAGACTGACGAGAATCACATTCATTGAAAGGGGTTGCCAAGCTTCCAAAAACTACGAGTTTCCTGAAATCTCAGCAAACATTTTTTCACCCAATCTTGATGATACTTGCAGGTAATGATGAGTCCTCCAGTCCCACTTGGCTGACCAAATTTCGTTCTTCTAGGTTAAACCGTTCCTTTGCAGTAACCGTTTTCATGTTTAGGTTTCACTCTGTTTTCTCCTATATGGATACATGTATTTGGAACTCAAAATCAAACACGGTTTGTGCTAGCTCTTTGATACCTGGCACAATAATGTAGTTCCAAGTTCTTTCGCTATGGTTTGTGTCCTATTGAAGTAGTCCCAAGCAGAGACTGACGAGAATCACTTTCATTGAAAGGGGTTGCCAAGCATCCAAAAAACTACGAGTTTCCGGAAATCTCAGCAAACATTTTTTCACCCAATCTTGATGATACTTGCAGGTAATGATCAGTACACCTATCCCACTTGGCTCACCAAATTTCGTTCTTCTAGCTTAAACCGTTCCTTTGCAGTAACCGTTTTCATGTTTAGGTTTCACTCTGTTTTCTCCTATATGGATACATGTAGTTGGAACTCTAAATCAAACACGGTTTGTGCTAGCTCTTTGAAACTTGGCACAATAATGTAGTTCCAAGTTCGATCGCTATGGTTTGTGTCCTATTGAAGTAGCCCCAAGCATAGACTGACGAGAATCACTTTTATTGAAAGGGGTTGCCAAGCTTCCAAAAAATTACGAGTTTCCGGAATCTCAGCAAACATTTTTTCACCCAATCTTGATGATACTTGCAGGTAATGATCAGTACACCAATCCCACTTGGCTGACCAAATTTAGTTCTTCAAGGTTAAACCGTTCCTTTGCAGGAACCGTTTTCATGTTTAGGTTTCACTCTGTTTTCTCCTATATGGATACATGTAGTTGGAACTCTAAATCAAACACGGTTTGTGCTAGCTCTTTGAAACTTGGCACAATAATGTAGTTCCAAGTTCTATCGCTATGGTTTGTGTCCTATGGAAGTAGCCAAAAGCAGAGACTGACGAGAATCACATTCATTGAAAGGGGTTGCCAAGCTTCCAAAAAACTACGAGTTTCCTGAAACCTCACCAAACATTTTTTCACCCAATCTTGATGATACTGGCAGGTAATGATCAGTACACCAGTCCCACTTGGCACACCAAATTTCGTTCTTCTAGGTTAAACCGTTCCTTTGCAGGAACCGTTTTCATGTTTAGGTTTCACTGTGTTTTCTCCTATATGGATACATGTAGTTGGAACTCTAAATCAAACACGGTTTGTGCTAGCTCTTTGAAACTTGGCACAATAATGTAGTTCCAAGTTCTTTCGCTATCGTTTGTGTCCTATGGAAGTAGCCCAAAGCAGAGACTGACGAGAATCACATTCATTGAAAGGGGTTGCCAAGCTTCCAAAAACTACGAGTTTCCTGAAATCTCAGCAAACATTTTTTCACCCAATCTTGATGATACTTGCAGGTAATGATCACTGCTCCAGTCCCACTTGGCTGACCAAATTTCGTTCTTCTAGGTTAAACCGTTCCTTTGCAGTAACCGTTTTCATGTTTAGGTTTCACTCTCTTTTCTCCTATATGGATCCATGTAGTTGGAACTCTAAATCAAACACGGTTTGTGCTAGCTCTTTGAAACTTGGCACAATAATGTAGTTCCAAGTTCCATCGCTATTGTTTGAGTCCTATTGAAGTAGCCCCAAGCAGAGACTGACGAGAATCACTTTCATTGAAAGGGGTTGCAAGCTTCCAAAAAACTACGAGTTTCCTAAAATCTCAGCAAACATTTTTTCACCCAATCTTGATGATACATGCAGGTAATGATTAGTACACCAGTCCCACTTGGGTCACCAAATTTCGTTCTTCTAGGTTAAACCGTTCCTTTGCAGTAACCGTTTTCATGTTTAAGTTTCACTCTGTTTTCTCCTATGTGGATACATGTAGTTGGAACTCTAAATCAAACACGGTTTGTGCTAGCTCTTTGAAACTTGGCACAATAATGTAGTTCCAAGTTCTATCGCTATTGTTTGTGTCCTATGGAAGTAGCCCAAAGCAGAGACTGACGAGAATCACATTCATTGAAAGGGGTTGCCAAGCTTCCAAAAAACTACGAGTTTCTTGATTTCTCAGCAAACATTTTTTCACCCAATCTTGATGATACTGGCAGGTAAGGATCAGTACACCATTCCCACTTGGCTCACCAAATTTCGTTCCTCTAGGTTAAACCGTTCCTTTGCAGTAACCGTTTTCATGTTTAGGTTTCACTCTGTTTTCTCCTATATGGATACATGTAGTTGGAACTCTAAATCAAACACGGTTTGTGCTCGTTCTTTGAAACTTGGCACAATAATGTAGTTCCAAGTTCTTTCGCTAAGGTTTG
Organism: Urocitellus parryii; assembly: GCF_045843805.1. Taxonomy (NCBI): domain Eukaryota; kingdom Metazoa; phylum Chordata; class Mammalia; order Rodentia; family Sciuridae; genus Urocitellus; species Urocitellus parryii. The sequence continues at coordinate 14,434 of NW_027551842.1, forward strand.
TGTCCTATTGAAGTAGCCCCAAGCATTGACTGACGAGAATCACTTTCATTGAAAGGGGTTGCCAAGCTTCCAAAAAACTACCACTTTCCGGAAATCTCAGCAAAGAGTTTTTCACCCAATCTTGATGATACTTGCAGGTAATGATCAGTAAACCAGTCCCACTTGGCTCACCAAATTTCGTTCTTCTAGGTTAAACCGTTCCTTTGCAGTAACCGTTTTCATGTTTAGGTTTCACTCTGTTTTCTCCTATATGGATACATGTAGTTGGAACTCTAAATCAAACACGGTTTGTGCTATCTCTTTGAAACTCGGCACAGTAATGTAGTTTCAAGTTCTATCGCTATCGTTTGTGTCCTATGGAAATAGCCCAAAGCAGAGACTGACGAGAATCACATTCATTGAAAGGGGTTGCCAAGCTTCCAAAAACTACGAGTTTCCTGAAATCTCAGCAAACATTTTTTCACCCAATCTTGATGATACTTGCAGGTAATGATCACTGCTCCATTCCCACTTGGCTGACCAAATTTCGTTCTTCTAGGTTAAACTGTTCCTTTGCAGTAACCGTTTTCATGTTTAGGTTTCACTCTGTTTTCTCCTATATGGATACATGTATTTGGAACTCTAAATCAAACACGGTTTTGTGCTAGCTCTTTGAAACTTGGCACAATAATGTAGTTCCAAGTTCTATGGCTATTGTTTGTGTCCTATTGAAGTAGCCCCAAGCAGAGACTGACGATAATCACTTTCATTAAAAGGGGTTGCCAAGCTTCCAAAAACTACGAGTTTCCTGAAATCTCAGCAAACATTTTTTCACCCAATCTTGATGATACTTGCAGGTAATGATTAGTACACCAGTCCCACTTGGGTCACCAAATTTCGTTCTTCTAGGTTAAACCGTTCCTTTGCAGTAACCGTTTCATGTTTAAGTTTCACTCTGTTTTCTCCTATATGGATACATGTACTTGGAACTCTAAATCAAACACGGTTTGTGCTAGCTCTTTGAAACTTGGCACAATAATGTAGTTCCAAGTTCTATCGCTATTGTTTGTGTCCTATGGAAGTCGCCCAAAGCAGAGACTGACGAGAATCACATTCATTGAAAGTGGTTGCCAAGCTTCCAAAAAACTACGAGTTTCTTGATTTCTCAGCAAACATTTTTTCACCCAATCTTGATGATACTGGCAGGTAAGGATCAGTACACCAGTCCACTTGGCTCACCAAATTTCGTTCTTCTAGGTTAAACAGTTCCTTTGCAGTAACCATTTTCATGTTTAGATTTCACTCTGTTTTCTCGTATATGGATACATGTAGTGGAACTCTAAATCAAACACGGTTTGTGCTAGCTCTTTGAAACTTGGCACAATAATGTAGTTCCAAGTTCTATCGTTATGGTTTGTGTCCTATGGAAGTAGCCCAAAGCAGAGACTGACGAGAATCATATTCATTGAAAGGGTTTGACAAGCTTCAAAAAACTACGAGTTTCCTGAAATCTCAGCAAACATTTTTTCACCCAATCTTGATGATACTTGCAGGTAATGATCAGTTCTCCAGTCCCACTTCTCTGACTTATTTTCGTTCTTCTAGGTTAAACCATTCCTTTGCAGTAACCGTTTTCATGTTTAGGTTTCACTCTGTTTTCTCGTATATGGATACATCTATTTGGAACTCTAAATCAAACACGGTTTGTGCTAGCTCTTTGAAACTTGGCACAATAATGTAGTTCCAAGTTCGATCGCTATCGTTTGTGTCCTATGGAAGTAGCCCAAAGCAGAGACGTACGAGAATCACATTCATTGAAAGGGGTTGCCAAGCTTCCAAAAGCTACGAGTTTCCTGAAATCTCAGCAAACATTTTTTCACCCAATCTTGATGATACTGGCAGGTAATGATGAGTACAACATTCCCACTTGGCTCACCAAATTTCGTTCTTCTAGCTTAAACCGTTCCTTTGCAGTAACCGTTTTCATGTTTAGGTTTCACTCTGTTTTCTCCTATATGGATACATGTAGTTGGAACTCTAAATCAAACATGGTTTGTGCTAGCTCTTTGAAACTTGGCACAATAATGTAGTTCCAAGTTCTATCGCTATCGTTTGTGTCCTATGGAAGTAGCCCAAAGCAGAGACTGACGAGAATCACATTCATTGAAAGGGGTTGCCAAGCTTCCAAAAACTACGAGTTTCCTGAAATCTCAGCAAACATTTTTTCACCCAATCTTGATGATACTTGCAGGTAATGATGAGTCCTCCAGTCCCACTTGGCTGACCAAATTTCGTTCTTCTAGGTTAAACCGTTCCTTTGCAGTAACCGTTTTCATGTTTAGGTTTCACTCTGTTTTCTCCTATATGGATACATGTATTTGGAACTCAAAATCAAACACGGTTTGTGCTAGCTCTTTGATACCTGGCACAATAATGTAGTTCCAAGTTCTTTCGCTATGGTTTGTGTCCTATTGAAGTAGTCCCAAGCAGAGACTGACGAGAATCACTTTCATTGAAAGGGGTTGCCAAGCTTCCAAAAAACTACGAGTTTCCGGAAATCTCAGCAAACATTTTTTCACCCAATCTTGATGATACTTGCAGGTAATGATCAGTACACCTATCCCACTTGGCTCACCAAATTTCGTTCTTCTAGCTTAAACCGTTCCTTTGCAGTAACCGTTTTCATGTTTAGGTTTCACTCTGTTTTCTCCTATATGGATACATGTAGTTGGAACTCTAAATCAAACACGGTTTGTGCTAGCTCTTTGAAACTTGGCACAATAATGTAGTTCCAAGTTCTATCGCTATGGTTTGTGTCCTATTGAAGTAGCCCCAAGCATAGACTGACGAGAATCACTTTTATTGAAAGAGGTTGCCAAGCTTCCAAAAAATTACGAGTTTCCGGAATCTCAGCAAACATTTTTTCACCCAATCTTGATGATACTTGCAGGTAATGATCAGTACACCAATCCCACTTGGCTGACCAAATTTAGTTCTTCAAGGTTAAACCGTTCCTTTGCAGGAACCGTTTTCATGTTTAGGTTTCACTCTGTTTTCTCCTATATGGATACATGTAGTTGGAACTCTAAATCAAACACGGTTTGTGATAGCTCTTTGAAAGTTGGCACAATAATGTAGTTCCAAGTTCTATCGCTATGGTTTGTGTCCTATGGAAGTAGCCAAAAGCAGAGACTGACGAGAATCACATTCATTGAAAGGGGTTGCCAAGCTTCCAAAAAACTACGAGTTTCCTGAAACCTCACCAAACATTTTTTCACCCAATCTTGATGATACTGGCAGGTAATGATCAGTACACCAGTCCCACTTGGCACACCAAATTTCGTTCTTCTAGGTTAAACCGTTCCTTTGCAGGAACCGTTTTCATGTTTAGGTTTCACTGTGTTTTCTCCTATATGGATACATGTAGTTGGAACTCTAAATCAAACACGGTTTGTGCTAGCTCTTTGAAACTTGGCACAATAATGTAGTTCCAAGTTCTTTCGCTATCGTTTGTGTCCTATGGAAGTAGCCCAAAGCAGAGACTGACGAGAATCACATTCATTGAAAGGGGTTGCCAAGCTTCCAAAAACTACGAGTTTCCTGAAATCTCAGCAAACATTTTTTCACCCAATCTTGATGATACTTGCAGGTAATGATCACTGCTCCAGTCCCACTTGGCTGACCAAATTTCGTTCTTCTAGGTTAAACCGTTCCTTTGCAGTAACCGTTTTCATGTTTAGGTTTCACTCTCTTTTCTCCTATATGGATCCATGTAGTTGGAACTCTAAATCAAACACGGTTTGTGCTAGCTCTTTGAAACTTGGCACAATAATGTAGTTCCAAGTTCCATCGCTATTGTTTGAGTCCTATTGAAGTAGCCCCAAGCAGAGACTGACGAGAATCACTTTCATTGAAAGGGGTTGCAAGCTTCCAAAAAACTACGAGTTTCCTAAAATCTCAGCAAACATTTTTTCACCCAATCTTGATGATACATGCAGGTAATGATTAGTACACCAGTCCCACTTGGGTCACCAAATTTCGTTCTTCTAGGTTAAACCGTTCCTTTGCAGTAACCGTTTTCATGTTTAAGTTTCACTCTGTTTTCTCCTATGTGGATACATGTAGTTGGAACTCTAAATCAAACACGGTTTGTGCTAGCTCTTTGAAACTTGGCACAATAATGTAGTTCCAAGTTCTATCGCTATTGTTTGTGTCCTATGGAAGTAGCCCAAAGCAGAGACTGACGAGAATCACATTCATTGAAAGGGGTTGCCAAGCTTCCAAAAAACTACGAGTTTCTTGATTTCTCAGCAAACATTTTTTCACCCAATCTTGATGATACTGGCAGGTAAGGATCAGTACACCATTCCCACTTGGCTCACCAAATTTCGTTCCTCTAGGTTAAACCGTTCCTTTGCAGTAACCGTTTTCATGTTTAGGTTTCACTCTGTTTTCTCCTATATGGATACATGTAGTTGGAACTCTAAATCAAACACGGTTTGTGCTCGTTCTTTGAAACTTGGCACAATAATGTAGTTCCAAGTTCTTTCGCTAAGGTTTGTGTCCTATTGAAGTAGCCCCAAGCATTGACTGACGAGAATCACTTTCATTGAAAGGGGTTGCCAAGCTTCCAAAAAACTACCACTTTCCGGAAATCTCAGCAAAGAGTTTTTCACCCAATCTTGATGATACTTGCAGGTAATGATCAGTAAACCAGTCCCACTTGGCTCACCAAATTTCGTTCTTCTAGGTTAAACCGTTCCTTTGCAGTAACCGTTTTCATGTTTAGGTTTCACTGTGTTTTCTCCTATATGGATACATGTATTTGGAACTCTAAATCAAACACGGTTTGTGCTATCTCTTTGAAACTCGGCACAGTAATGTAGTTTCAAGTTCTATCGCTATCGTTTGTGTCCTATGGAAATAGCCCAAAGCAGAGACTGACGAGAATCACATTCATTGAAAGTGGTTGCCAAGCTTCCAAAAAACTACGAGTTTCTTGATTTCTCAGCAAACATTTTTTCACCCAATCTTGATGATACTGGCAGGTAAGGATCAGTACACCAGTCCCACTTGGCTCACCAAATTTCGTTCTTCTAGGTTAAACCGTTCCTTTGCAGGAACCGTTTTCATGTTTAGGTTTCACTCTGTTTTTTCCTATATGGATACATGTAGTTGGAACTCTAAATCAAACACGGTTTGTGCTCGTTCTTTGAAACTTGGCACAATAATGTAGTTCCAAGTTCTTTCGCTATGGTTTGTGTCCTATTGAAGTAGCCCCAAGCATTGACTGACGAGAATCACTTTCATTGAAAGGGGTTGCCAAGCTTCCAAAAAACTACCAATTTCCGGAAATCTCAGCAAAGAGTTTTTCACCCAATCTTGAGGATACTTGCAGGTAATGATCAGTACACCAATCCCACTTGGCTCACCTAATTTCGTTCTTCTAGGTTAAACCGTTCCTTTGCAGTAACCGTTTTCATGTTTAGGTTTTACTCTGTTTTCTCGCATATGGATACATGTAGTTGGAACTCTAAATCAAACACGGTTTCTGCTAGCTCTTTCAAACTTGGCACAATAATGTAGTTCCAACTTCTATCGCTATGGTTTGTGTCCTATTGAAGTAGCCCCAAGCAGAGACTGACGAGAATCACATTCATTGAAAGGGGTTGCCAAGCTTCCAAAAACTACGAGTTTCCTGAAATCTCAGCAAACATTTTTTTCACCCAATCTTGATGATACTTGCAGGTAATGATCAGTACTCCAGTCCCACTTGGCTGACCAAATTTCGTTCTTCTAGGTTAAACCGTTCCTTTGCAGTAACCGTTTTCATGTTTAGGTTTCACTCCGTTTTCTCGTATAAGGATACATGTATTTGGAACTCAAAATCAAACACGGTTTGTGCTAGCTCTTTGAAACTTGGCACAATAATGTAGTTCCAAGTTCTATGGCTATGGTTTGTGTCCTATTGAAGTAGCCCCAAGCAGAGACTGACGAGAATCACTTTCATTGAAAGGGGTTGCCAAGCTTCCAAAAAACTACGAGTTTCCTGAAATCTCAGCAAACATTTTTTCACCCAATCTTGATGATACTTGCAGGTAATGATTAGTACACCAGTCCCACTTGGGTCACCAAATTTCGTTCTTCTAGGTTAAACCGTTCCTTTGCAGTAACCGTTTTCATGTTTAAGTTTCACTCTGTTTTCTCCTATATGGATACATGTACTTGGAACTCTAAATCAAACACGGTTTGTGCTAGCTCTTTGAAACTTGGCACAATAATGTAGTTCCAAGTTCTATCGCTATTGTTTGTGTCCTATGGAAGTAGCCCAAAGCAGAGACTGACGAGAATCACATTCATTGAAAGCGGTTGCCAAGCTTCCAAAAAACTACGAGTTTCTTGATTTCTCAGCAAACATTTTTTCACCCAATCTTGATGATACTGGCAGGTAAGGATCAGTACACCAGTCCCACTTGGCTCACCAAATTTCGTTCTTCTAGGTTAAACCATTCCTTTGCAGGAACCGTTTTCATGTTTAGGTTTCACTCTGTTTTCTCCTATATGGATACATGTAGTTGGAACTCTAAATCAAACACGGTTTGTGCTCGTTCTTGAAACTTGGCACAATAATGTAGTTCCAAGTTCTTTCGCTATGGTTTGTGTCCTATTGAAGTAGCCCCAAGCATTGACTGACGAGAATCACTTTCATGGAAAGGGGTTGCCAAGCTTCCAAAAAACTACCAGTTTCCGGAAATCTCAGCAAAGAGTTTTTCACCCAATCTTGAGGATGCTTGCAGGTAATGATCAGTACACCAATCCCACTTGGCTCACCTAATTTCGTTCTTCTAGGTTAAACCGTTCCTTTGCAGTAACCGTTTTCATGTTTAGGTTTTACTCTGTTTTCTCGCATATGGATACATGTAGTTGGAACTCTAAATCAAACACGGTTTCTGCTAGCTCTTTCAAACTTGGCACAATAATGTAGTTCCAACTTCTATCGCTATCGTTTCTGTCCTATGGAAGTAGCCAAAAGCAGAGACTGACGAGAATCACATTCATTGAAAGGGGTTGCCAAGCTTCCAAAAACTACAAGTTTCCTGAAATCTCAGCAAACATTTTTTTCACCCAATCTTGATGATACTTGCAGGTAATGATCAGTACTCCAGTCCCACTTGGCTGACCAAATTTCGTTCTTCTAGGTTAAACCATTCCTTTGCAGTAACCGTTTTCATGTTTAGGTTTCACTCTGTTTTCTCGTATAAGGATACATGTATTTGGAACTCTAAATCAAACACGGTTTGTGCTAGCTCTTTGAAACTTGACACAATAATGTATCCAAGTACTATCGCTATGGTTTGTGTCCTATTGAAGTAGCCCCAAGCAGAGACTGACGAGTGTCACTTTCATTGAAAGGGATTGCCAAGCTTCCAAAAAACTATGAGTTTCCGGAAATCTCTGCAAACATTTTTTTCACCCAATCTTGATGATACTTGCAGGTAATGATCAGTACACCAGTCCCACTTGGCTCACCAAATTTCGTTCTTCTAGGTTAAACCGTTCCTTTGCAGTAACCGTTTTCATGTTTAGGTTTCACTGTGTTTTCTCCTATATGGATACATGTATTTGGAACTCTAAATCAAACACGGTTTGTGCTAGCTCTTTGAAACTTGGCACAATAATGTAGTTCCAACTTCTATCGCTATCGTTTGTGTCCTATGGAAGTAGTCCAAAGCAGAGACTGACGAGAATCACTTTCATTGAAAGGGGTTGCCAAGCTTCCAAAAAACTACGAGTTTCCTGAAATCACAGCAAACATTTTTTCACATAATCTTGATGATACTTGCATGTAATGATCAGTGCTCCAGTCCCACTTGGCTGACCAAATTTCGTTCTTCTAGGTTAAACCGTTCCTTTGCAGTAACCGTTTTCATGTTTAGGTTTCACTCTGTTTTCTCGTATATAGATACATGTATTTGGAACTCTAAATCAAACACGGTTTGTGCTAGCTCTTTGAAACTTGGCACAATAATGTAGTTCCAAGTTCTATCGCTATGGTTTATGTCCTATTGAAGTAGCCCCAAGCAGAGACTGACGAGAATCACTTTCATTGAAAGGGGTTGCCAAGCTTCCAAAAAACTACGAGTTTCCGGAAATCTCAGCAAACATATTTTCACCCAATCTTGATGATACTTGCAGGTAATGATCAGTACACCAATCCCACTTGGCTCACCAAATTTCGTTCTTCTAGGTTAAACCGTTCCTTTGCATAAACCGTTTTCATGTTTAGGTTTCACTCTGTTTTCTCGTATATGGATACATGTAGTTGGAACTCTCAATCAAACACGGTTTGTGCTAGCTCTTTGAAACTTGGCACAATAATGTAGTTCCAAGTTCTATCGCTATGGTTTGTATCCTATGGAAGTAGCCCAAAGCAGAGACTGACGAGAATCACATTAATTGAAAGGGGTTGCCAAGCTTCCAAAAAACTACGAGTTTCCGGAAATCTCAGTAAACATTTTTTCACCCAATCTTGATGATACTTGCAGGTAATGATCAGTACACCAGTCCCACTTGGCTCACCAAACTTCGTTCTTCCAGGTTAAACCGTTCCCTTGCAGTAACCGTTTTCATGTTTAGGTTTCACTCTGTTTTCTCCTATATGGATACATGTATTTGCAACTCTAAATCAAACACGGTTTGTGCTAGCTCTTTGAAACTTGGCACAATAATGTACTTCCAAGTTCTATCGCTATCGTTTGTGTCCTATGGAAGTAGCCCAAAGCAGAGACTGACGAGAATCACATTCATTGAAAGGGGTTGCCAAGCTCCAAAAACTACGAGTTTCCTGAAATCACAGCAAACATTTTTTCACCCAATCTTGATGATACTTGCATGTAATGATCAGTGCTCCAGTCCCACTTGGCTGACCAAATTTCGTTCTTCTAGGTTAAACCGTTCCTTTGCAGGAACCGTTTTCATGTTTAGGTTTCACTCTGTTTTCTCGTATATAGATACATGTATTTGGAACTCTAAATCAAACACGGTTTCTGCTAGCACTTTGAAACTTGGCACAATAATGTAGTTCCAACTTCTATCGCTATCGTTTGTGTCCTATGGAAGTAGCCCCAAGCAGAGACTGACGAGAATCACTTTCATTGAAAGGGGTTGCCAAGCTTCCAAAAAACTACGATTTTCCGGAAATCTCAGCAAACATTTTTTCACCCAATCTTGATGATACTTGCAGGTAATGATCAGTACACCAATCCCACTTGGCTCACCAAATTTCGTTCTTCTAGGTTAAACCGTTCCTTTGCAGTAACCGTTTTCATGTTTAGGTTTCACTCTGTTTTCTCCTATATGGATAATATAGTTGGAACTCTCAATCAAACACGGTTTGTGCTAGCTCTTTGAAACTTGGCACAATAATGTAGTTCCAAGTTCTATCGCTATGGTTTGTGTCCTATGGAAGTAGCCCAAAGCAGAGACTGACGAGAATCACATTCATTGAAAGGCGTTGCCAAGCTTCCAAAAACTACGAGTTTCCTGAAATCTCAGCAAACATTTTTTCAGCCAATCTTGATGATACTTGCAGGTAATGATCAGTACTCCAGTCCCACTTGGCTGACTAAATTTCGTTCTTCTAGGTTAAACCGTTCCTTTGCAGTAAAAGTTTTCATGTTTAGGTTTCACTGTGTTTTCTCCTATATGGATATATGTATTTGGAACTCTAAATCAAACACGGTTTGTGCTAGCTCTTTGAAACTTGGCACAATAATGTAGTTCCAAGTTCTATCGCTATCGTTTGTGTCCTATGGAAGTAGCCCAAGCAGAGACTGACGAGAATCACATTCATTGAAAGGGTTTGCCAAGCTTCCAAAAACTACGAGTTTCCTGAAATCTCAGCAAACATTTTTTCACCCAATCTTGATGATACTTGCAGGTAATGATCACTGCTCCAGTCCCACTTGTCTGACCAAATTTCGTTCTTCTAGGTTAAACCGTTCCTTTGCAGTAACCGTTTTCATGTTTAGGTTTCACTCTCTTTTCTCCTATATGGATACATGTAGTTGGAACTCTAAATCAAACACGGTTTGTGCTCGTTCTTTGAAACTTGGCACAATAATGTAGTTCCAATTTCTTTCGCTATGGTTTGTGTCCTATTGAAGTAGCCCCAAGCATTGACTGACGAGAATCACTTTCATTGAAAGGGGTTGCCAAGCTTCCAAAAAACTACGAGTTTCCGGAAATCTCAGCAAAGAGTTTTTCACCCAATCTTGAGGATACTTGCAGGTAATGATGAGTACACCAATGCCACTTGGCTCACCAAATTTCGTTCTTCTAGATTAAACCGTTCCTTTGCAGTAACCGTTTTCATGTTTAGGTTTTACTCTGTTTTCTCCTATATGGATACATGTAGTTGGAACTCCAAATCAAACACGGTTTGTGCTACCTTTTGAAACTTGGCACAATAATGTAGTTCCAAGTTCTATAGCTATGGTTTGTGTCCTATGGAAGTAGCCCAAAGCAGAGACTGACGAGAATCACATTCATTGAAAGGGGTTGCCAAGCTTCCAAAAACTACGAGTTTACTGAAATCTCAGCAAACATTTTTTCACCCAATCTTGATGATACTTGCAGGTAATCATCAGTACAACAGTACCACTTGGCTCACCAAATTTCGTTCTTCTAGGTTAAACCGTTCCTTTGCAGTAACCGTTTTCAATTTTAGGTTTCACTCTGTTTTCTCGTATATGGATACATGCAGTTGAAACTCTAAATCAAACACGGTTTGTGCTAGCTCTTTGAAACTTGGCACAATAATGTAGTTCCAAGTTCTATCGCTATTGTTTGTGTCCTATGGAAGTAGCCCCAAGCAGAGACTGACGAGAATCACTTTCATTGAAAGGGGTTGCCAAGCTTCCAAAAAACTACGAGTTTCCTGAAATCTCAGCAAACAGTTTTTCACCCAATCTCGATGATACTGGCAGGTAATGATCAGTACACCAGTCCCACTTGGCTCACCAAATTTCGTTCTTCTGGGTTAAACCATTCCTTTGCAGTAACCGTTTTCATGTTTAGTTTTCACTCTGTTTTCTCCTATATGGATACATGTAGTTGGAACTCTAAATCAAACACGGTTTGTGCTCGTTCTTTGAAACTTGGCACAATAATGTAGTTCCAAGTTCTATCGCTATGGTTTGTGTCCTATTGAAGTAGCCCCAAGCAGAGACTGACGAGAATCACTTTCATTGAAAGGGATTGCCAAGCTTCCAAAAAACTACGAGTTTCTGAAAATCTCAGGAAACATTTTTTTACCCAATCTTGATGATACTGTCAGGTAATGATCAGTACACCAATCCCACTTGGCTCACCATATTTCGTTCTTCTAGGTTAAACCGTTCCTTTGCAGTAACCGTTTTCATGTTTAGTTTTCACTCTGTTTTCTCGTATATGGATACATGTAGTTGGAACTCTAAATCAAACACAGTTTGTGCTAGCTCTTTGAAACTTGGCACAATAATGTAGTTCCAAATTCTATCGCTATGGTTTGTGTCCTATTGAATTAGCCTCACGCAGAGACTTACGAGAATCACTTTCATTGAAAGGGGTTGCCAAGCTTCCAAAAAAATACGAGTTTCTGGAAATCTCAGCAAACATTGTTTCACCCAGTCTTGATGATACTGGCAGGTAATGATCAGTACACCAGTCCCACTTGGCTCACCAAATTTCGTTCTTCTAGGTTAAACCGTTCCTTTGCAGTAACCGTTTTCATGTTTAGTTTTCACTCTGTTTTCTCGTATATGGATGCATGTAGTTGGAACTCTAAATCAAACACGGTTTGTGCTAGCTCTTTGAAACTTGGCACAATAATGTAGTTCCAAGTTCTATCGCTATGGTTTGTGTCCTATTGAAGTAGCCCCAAGCAGAGACTGACGAGAATCACTTTCATTGAAAGGGGTTGCCAAGCTTCCAAAAAACTACGAGTTTCCGGAAATCTCAGCGAACATTTTTTCACCCAATCTTGATGGTACTGGCAGGTAATGATCAGTACACCAATCCCACTTGGCTCACCAAATTTCGTTCTTCTAGGTTAAACCGTTCCTTTGCAGTAACCGTATTCATGTTTAGTTTTCACTCTGTTTTCTCGTATATGGATACATGTAGTTGGAACTCTAAATCAAACACGGTTTGTGCTAGCTCTTTGAAACTTGGCACAATAATGTAGTTCCAAGTTCTATCGCTATGGTTTGTGTCCTATTGAAGTAGCCCCAAGCAGAGACTGACGAGAATCACTTTCATTGAAAGGGGTTGCCAAGCTTCCAAAAAACTAAGAGTTTCCTGAAATCTCAGCAAACATTTTTTCACCCAATCTTGATGATACTGGCAGGTAATGATCAGTACACCAGTACCACTTGGCTCACCAAATTTCGTTCTTCTAGGTTAAACCTTTCCTTTGCAGTAACCGTTTTCATGTGTAGGTTTCAATCTGTTTTCTCCTATATGGATACATGTAGTTGGAACTCAAAATCAACACGGTTTCTGCTAGCTCTTTGAAACTTGGCACAATAATGTAGTTCCAAGTTCTATCGCTATGGTTTGTGTCCTATTGAATTAGCCCCACGCAGAGACTTACGAGAATCACTTATATTGAAAGGGGTTGCCAAGCTTCGAAAAAAATACGAGTTTCCGGAAGTCTCAGCAAACATTTTTTCACCCAATCTGGATGATACTTGCAGGTAATGATCAGTACACCAATCACACTTGGCTCACCAAATTTCGTTCTTCAAGGTTAAACCGTTCGTTAGCAGTAACCGTTTTATGTTTAGGTTTCACTCTGTTTTCTCCTATATGGATACATGTAGTTGGAACTCTAAATCAAACACGGTTTTTGCTAGCTCTTTGCAACTTGGCACAGTAATGTAGTTCCAAGTTCTATCGCTATGGTTTTTGTCCTATTGAAGTAGCCCCAAGCAGAGACTGACGAGTATCACTTTCATTGAAAGGGGGTTGCCAAGCTTCCAAAAACTACGAGTTTCCGGAAATCTCAGCAAACATTTTTTCACCCAATCTTTGATGATACTTGCAGGTAATGATCAGTACACCAATCCCACTTGGCTCTCCAAATTTCGTTCTTATAGGTTAAACCGTTCCTTTGGAGTAACGTTTTCATGTTTAGGTTTCACTCTGTTTTCTCCTATATGGATACATGTAGTTGGAACTGTAAATCAAACACGGTTTCTGCTAGCTCTTTGAAACTTGGCACAATAATGTAGTTCCAAGTTCTATCGCTATGGTTTGGTCCTATTGAATTAGCCCCACGCAGAGACTTACGAGAATCACTTACATTGAAAGGGGTTGCCAAGCTTCGAAAAAAATTCGAGTTTCCGGAAGTCTCAGCAAACATTTTTCACCAATCTGGATGATACTTGCAGGTAATGATCAGTACACCAATCACACTTGGCTCACCAAATTTCGTTCTTCTAGGTTAAACCGTTCCTTTGCAGTAACCGTTTTCATGTTTAGGTTTCACTCTGTTTTCTAGTATATGGATACATGTAGTTGGAACTCAAAATCAAACACGGTTTGTGCTAGCTCTTTGAAACTTGGCACAATAATGTAGTTCCAAGTTCTATAGCTATGGTTTGTGTCCTATGGAAGTAGCCCAAAGCAGAGACTGACGAGAATCACATTCATTGAAAGGGGTTGCCAAGCTTCCAAAAACTACGAGTTTCCTGAAATCTCAGCAAACATTTTTTACACAATCTTGATGATAATGGCAGGTAATGATCAGTACACCAGTACCACTTGGCTCACCAAATTTCGTTCTTCTAGGTTAAACCTTTCCTTTGCAGTAACCGTTTTCAAGTGTAGGTTTCACTCTGTTTTCTCCTATATGGATACATGTAGTTGGAACTCTAAATCAAACACGGTTTGTGCTAGCTCTTTGAAACTTGGCACAATAATGTAGTTCCAAGTTCTACCGCTATGGTTTGTGTCCTATTGAAGTAGCCCCAAGCAGAGACTGACGAGAATCACTTTCATTGAAAGGGGTTGCCAAGCTTCCAAAAAACTACGAGTTTCCGGAAATCTCAGCACACATTTTTTCACCCAATCTTGATGATACTAGCAGGTATTTATCAGAACACCAGTCCCACTTGGCTCACCAAATTTCGTTCTTCTAGGTTAAACCGTTCTTTTGCAGTAACCGTTTTCATGTTTAGGTTTCACTCTGTTTTCTCCTATATGGATACATGTAGTTGGAACTCTAAATCAAACACGGTTTGTGCTAGCTCTTTGAAACTTGGCACAATAATGTAGTTATAAGTTCTATCGCTTTGGTTTTTGTCCTATTGAAGTAGCCCCAAGCAGAGACTGACGAGAATCACTTTCATTGAAAGGGGTTGCCAAGCTTCCAAAAAACTACGAGTTTCCTGAAATCTCAGCAAACAGTTATCACCCAATCTTGATGATACTGGCAGGTAATGATCAGTACACCAGTCCCACTTGGCTGACCAAATTTCGTTATTCTAGGTTAAACCATTCCTTTGCAGTAACCGTTTTCATGTTTAGTTTTCACTCTGTTTTCTCGTATATGGATACATGTAGTTGGAACTCTAAATCAAACACGGTTTGTGCTAGCTCTTTGAAACTTGGCACAGTAATGTAGTTCCAAGTTCTATCGCTATGGTTTGTGTCCTATTGAAGTAGCCTCAAGCAGAGACTGACGAGAATCACTTTCATTGAAAGGGGTTGCCAAGCTTCGAAATAAATACGAGTTTCCGGAAATCTCAGCAAACATTTTTTCACCCAATCTTGATGATACTGGCAGGTAATGATCAGTACACCAATCACACTTGGCTCAACAAATTTCGTTCTTCTAGGTTAAACCGTTCCTTTGCAGTAACCGTTTTCATGTGTAGGTTTCACTCTGTTTTCTCGTATATGATACATGTAGTTGGAACTCCTAAATCAAACACGGTTTGTGCTAGCTCTTTGAAACTTGGCACAATAATGTAGTTCCAAGTTCTATCGCTATGGTTTGTGTCCTATGGAAGTAGCCCCAAGCAGAGACTGACGAGAATCACATTCATTGAAAGGGGTTGCCAAGCTTCCAAAAACTACGAGTTTCCTGAAATCTCAGCAAACATTTTTTCACCCAATCTTGATTGATACTGGCAGGTAATGATCAGTACACCAGTCCCACTTGGCTCACCAAATTTCGTTCTTCAAAGTTAAAACTTTCCTTTGCAGTAACCGTTTCATGTTTAGGTTTCACTCTGTTTTGTCCTATATGGATACATGTAGTGGAACTCTAAATCAAACACGGTTTGTGCTAGCTCTTTGAAACTTGGCAAAATAATGTAGTTCCAAAGGTTCTATCGCTATGGTTTGTGTCTATTGAATTAGCCCCCGCAGAGACTTACGAGAATCACTTACATTGAAAGGGGTTGCCAAGCTTCGAAAAAATACGAGTTTCCGGAAGTCTCAGCAAACATTTTTTCACCCAATCTGGATGATACTTGCAGGTAATGATCAGTACACCAATCACACTTGGCTACCAAATTCGTTCTTCTATGTTAAACCGTTCCTTTGAAGTAACCGTTTTCATGTTTAGGTTTCACTCTGTTTTCTCCTATATGGATACATGTATTTGGAACTCTAAATCAAACACGGTTTGTGCTAGCTCTTTGAAACTTGGCACAATAATGTAGTTCCAAGTTCTAGCGCTATTGTTTGTGTCCTATTGAAGTAGCCCCAAGCAGAGACTGACGAGAATCACTTTCATTGAAAGGGGTTGCCAAGCTTCCAAAAAACTACGAGTTTCGGAAATCTCAGCAAACATTTTTTTCACCCAATCTTGATGATACTAGCAGGTATTGATCAGAACACCAGTCCCACTTGGCTCACCAAATTTCGTTCTTCAAAGTTAAACCTTTCTTTGCAGTAACCGTTTTCATGTTTAGGTTTCACTCTGTTTTGTCCTATATGGATACATGTAGTTGGAACTCTAAATGAAACACGGTTTGTGCTAGCTCTTTGAAACTTGCAAAATAATGTAGTTCCAAGTTCTATCGCTATGGTTTTGTGTCCTATTGAATTAGCCCCCACGCAGAGACGGAGAATCACTTAAATTGAAAGGGTTTGCCAAGCTTCGAAAAAATACGAAGTTTCCGGAAGTCTCAGCAAACATTTTTTCACCCAATCTGGATGATACTTGCAGGTAATGATCAGTACACCAATCACACTTGGCTCACCAAATTTCGTTCTTCTATGTTAAACCGTTCCTTTGAAGTAACCGTTTTCATGTTTAGGTTCACTCTGTTTTCTCCTATATGGATACAGGTATTTGGAACTCTAAATCAAACACGGTTTGTGCTAGCTCTTTGAAACTTAGCACATAATTTAGTTCCAAGTTTCTATCGCTATGGTTTGTGTCCTATTGAAGTAGCCCCAAGCAGAGACTGACGAGAATCACTTTCATTGAAAGGGGTTGCCAAGCTTCCAAAAACTACGAGTTTCCGGAATCTCAGCAAACATTTTTTCACCCAATCTTGATGATACTAGCAGGTATTGATCAGAACACCAGTCCCACTTGGCTCACCAAATTTCGTTCTTCTAGATTAAACCGTTCCTTTGCCGTAACCGTTTTCATGTTTAGGTTTCACTCTGTTTTCTAGTATATGGATACATGTATTTGGAACTCAAAATCAAACACGGTTTGTGCTAGCTCTTTGAAACTTGGCACAATAATGTAGTTCCAAGTTCTATAGCTATGGTTGGTGTCCTATGGAAGTAGCCCAAAGCAGAGACTGACGAGAATCACATTCATTGAAAGGGGTTGCCAAGCTTCCAAAAACTACGAGTTTCCTGAAATCTCAGGCAAACATTTTTTCACCCAATCTTGATGATACTGGCAGGTAATGAATCAGTACAACAGTACCACTTGGCTCACCAAATTTCGTTCTTCTAGGTTAAACCGTTCCTTTGCAGTAACCGTTTTCATGTGTAGGTTTCACTCTGTTTTCTCCTATATGGGTACATATAGTTTGGAAATCTAAATCAAACACGGTTTGTGCTAGCTCTTTGATACTTGGCACATAATGTAGTTCCAAGTTCTATCCCTATGGTTTGTATCCTAATGAAGTAGGCCAAGCAGAGACTGACGAGAATCACATTCATTGAAAGGGGTTGCCAAGCTTCCAAAAAACTACGAGTTTCCGGAAATCTCAGCAAATATTTTTTCACCCAATCTTGATGATACTGGCAGGTAATGATCACTACACCAGTCCCACTTTGCTCACCAAATTTCGTTCTTCAAGGTTAAACCGTTCTTTGCAGTAACCGTTTTCATGTTTAGGTTTCACTCTGTTTTCTCCTATATGGATACATGTAGTTGGAACTCTAAATCAAACACGGTTTGTGCTAGCTCCTTTGAAACTTGGCACAATAATGTAGTTCCAAGTTCAATCGCTATGGTTGTGTCCTATTGAAGTAGCCCCAAGCAGAGACTGACGAGAATCACTTTCATTGAAAGGGTTGCCAAGCTTCCAAAAAACTACGAGTTTCCGGAAATCTCAGCAAACATTTTTTCACCCAATCTTGATGATGCTGGCAGGTAATGATCAGTACACCAGTACCACTTGGCTCACCAAATTTCGTTCTTCTAGGTTAAAACCTTTCCTTTGCAGTAACCGTTTTCATGTGTAGGTTTCACTCTGTTTTCTCCTATATGGATACATGTAGTTGGAACACAAAATCAACACGGTTTCTGCTAGCTCTTTGAAAACTTGGCACAATAATGTAGTTCCCAAGTTCTATCCCTATGGTTTGTGTCCTATTGAATTAGCCCCACGCAGAGACTGACAAGAATCACTTTCATTGAAAGGGTTGCCAAGTCGGAAAAAACTACGAGTTTCCGGAAATCTCAGCAAACATTTTTCACCCAATCTTGATGATACTTGCAGGTAATATTCACTACAAAATCACACTTGCTCACCAATTTCGTTCTTCTAGGTTAAACCGTTCCTTTGCAGTAACCGTTTTCATGTTTAGGTTTCACTCTGTTTTCTAGTATATGGATATATGTAGTTGGAACTCAAAATCAAACACGGTTTGTGCTAGCTCTTTGAAACTTGGCACAATAATGTAGTTCCAAGTTCTATCCCTATGGTTTTTGTCCTATTGAATTAGCCCCACGAGAGACTGACAAGAATCACTTTCATTGAAAGGGGTTTCCAAGTCGAAAAAACTACGAGTTTCCGGAAATCTCAGCAAACATTTTTTCACCCAATCTTGATGATACTTGCAGGTAATATTCACTACACCAATCACACTTGGCTTCACCAAATTTCGTTCTTCTAGGTTAAACCGTCCTTTGCAGTAACCGTTTTCATGTGTAGGTTTCACTCTGTTTTCTCCTATATGGATACATGTACTTGGAACTCTAAATCAAACACGGTTTGTGCTAGCTCTTTGAACTGGCACAATAATGTAGTTCCAAGTTCTATCGCTATGGTTTGTGTAATATGGAAGTAGCCCCAAGCAGAGACTGACGAAAATCACATTCATTGAAAGGGGTTGCCAAGCTTCCAAAAAACTACGAGTTTCCGGAAAATCTCAGCAAACATTTTTTTCACCCAATCTTGATGATACTGGCAGGTAATGATCAGTACACCAGTACCACTTGGCTCACCAAGTTTCGTTCTTCTAGCTTAAACCGTTCCTTTTGCAGTAACCCGTTTTCATGTTTAGGTTTCACTCTGTTTTCTCCTATATGGATACATATAGTTGGAAATCTAAAATCAAACACGGTTTGTGCTAGCTCTTTTGAAACTTGGCACAATAATGTAGTTCCAAGTTCTATCCCTATGGTTTGTGTCCTATTGAAGTAGGCCAAGCAGAGATTGACGAGAATCACATTCATTGAAAGGGGTTGCCAAGCTTCCAAAAACTACGAGTTTCCTGAAATCTCAGCAAATATTTTTTCACCCAATCTTGATGATACTGGCAGGTAATGATCACTACACCAGTCCCACTTGGCTCACCAAATTTCGTTCTTCTAGGTTAAACCGTTCCTTTGCAGTAACCGTTTTCATGTTTAGGTTTCACTCTGTTTACTCCTATATGGATACATGTATTTGGAACCTCTAAATCAAACACGGTTTGTGCTAGCTCTTTGAAACTTGGCACAATAATGTAGTTATAAGTTCTATCGGGTATGGTTTTTGTCCTATTGAAGTAGCCCCAAGCAGAGACTGACGAGAATCACTTCATTGAAAGGGTTGCCAAGCTTCCAAAAAACTACGAGTTTTCCTGAAATCTCAGCAAACATTTTTTCAACCAATCTTGATGATACTGGCAGGTAATGATCAGTACACCAGTCCCACCTGGCTCACCAAATTTCGTTCTTCTAGGTTAAACCGTTCTTGCAGAAACCGTTTTCATGTTTAGTTTTCACTCTGTTTTCTCGTATATGGATACATGTAGTTGGAACTCTAAAATCAAACACGGTTTGTGCTAGCTCTTTGAAACTTGGCAAAATAATGTAGTCAAGTTATATCGCTATGGTTTGTGTCTATTGAAGTAGCCCCAAGCAGAGACTGACGAGAATCACTTTCATTGAAAAGGGTTGCCAAGCTTCCAAAAAACTACGAGTTCCGGAAATCTCAGCAAACATTTTTTCACCCAATCTTGATGATACTGGCAGGTAATGATCAGTACTCCAGTCCCACTTGGCTGACCAAATTTCGTTCTTCTAGGTTAAACCGTTCCTTTGCAGTAACCGTTTTCATGTTTAGGTATCACTCTGTTTTCTCGTATATGGATACATGTAGTTGGAACTCTAAATCAAACACGGTTTGTGCTAGCTCTTTGAAACTTGGCACAATAATGTAGTTCTAAGTTCTATCACTATGGTTTGTGTCCTATTGAAGTAGCCCCAAGCAGAGACTGACGAGAATCACTTTCATTGAAAGGGGTTGCCAAGCTTCCAAAAACTACGAGTTTCCTGAATCTCAGCAACATTTTTTCACCCAATCTTGATGAATACTGGCAGGTAATGATCAGTACACCAGTACCACTTGGCTCACCAAATTTCGTTCTTCTAGGTTAAACCGTTCCTATGCAGTAACCGTTTTCATGTTTAGGTTTCACTCTGTTTTCTCCTACATGGATACATGTAGTTGGAACTCTAAATCAAACACGGTTTGTGCTAGCTCTTTGAAACTTGGCACAATAATGTAGTTCCAAGTTCTATAGCTATAGTTTGTGTCCTATGGAAGTAGCCCAAAGCAGAGACAGACGAGAATCACATTCATTGAAACTGGTTGCCAAGCTTCCAAAAACTACGAGTTTCCTGAAATCTCAGCAAACATTTTTTTCACCCAATCTTGATGATACTGGCAGGTAATGATCAGTACACCAGTACCACTTGACTCACCAAATTTCGTTCTTCTAGTTTAAACCGTTCCTTTGCAGTAACCGTTTTCATGTGTAGGTTTCACTCTGTTTTCTCCTATATGGATAAATGTAGTTGGAACTCTAAATCAAACACGGTTTGTGCTAGCTCTTTGAAACTTGGCACAATAATGTAGTTCTAAGTTCTATCACTATGGTTTGTGTCCTATTGAAGTAGCCCCAAGCAGAGACTGACGAGAATCACTTTCATTGAAAGGGGTTGCCAAGCTTCCAAAAAACTACGAGTTTCCGGAAATCTCAGCAAACATTTTTTCACCCAATCTTGATGATACTGGCAGGTAATGATCAGTACACCAGTACCACTTGGCTCACCAAATTTCGTTTTTCTAGGTTAAACCGTTCCTATGCAGTAACCGTTTTCATGTTTAGGTTTCACTCTGTTTTCTCCTACATGGATACATGTAGTTGGAACTCTAAATCAAACACGGTTTGTGCTAGCTCTTTGAAACTTGGCACAATAATGTAGTTCCAAGTTCTATCGCTATGATTTGTGTCCTATGCAAGTAGACCCAAGCAGAGACTGACGAGAATCACTTTCATTGAAAGGGGTTGCCAAGCTTCCAAAAAACTACGAGTTTCCGGAAATCTCAGCAAACTTTTTTTCACCCAATCATGATGATACTGGCAGGTAAAGATCAGTACACCAGTCCCACTTGGCTCACCAAATTTCGTTCTACTAGGTTAAACCGTTCCTTTGCAGTAACCGTTTTAATCTGAAGGTTTCACTCTGTTTTCTCCTATATGGATAAATGTAGTTGGAACTCTAAATCAAACACGGTTTGTGCTAGCTCTTTGAAACTTGGCACAATAATGTAGTTCCAAGTTCTATCCCTATGGTTTGTGTCCTATTGAATTAGCCCCACGCAGAGACTGACAAGAATCACTTTCATTCAAAGGGGTTGCCAAGTCGAAAAAACTACGAGTTTCCGGAAATCTCAGCAAACATTTTTTCACCCAATCTTGATGATACTTGCAGGTAATATTCACTACACCAATCACACTTGGCTCACCAAATTTCGTTCTTCTAGGTTAAACCGTTCCTTTGCAGTAACCGTTTTCATGTGTAGGTTTCACTCTGTTTTCTCCTATATGGATACATGTAGTTGGAACTCTAAATCAAACACGGTTTGTGCTAGCTCTTTGAAACTTGGCACAATAATGTAGTTCCAAGTTCTATCGCTATGGTTTGTGTAATATGGAAGTAGCCCCAAGCAGAGACTGACGAAAATCACATTCATTGAAAGGGGTTGCCAAGCTTCCAAAAAACTACGAGTTTCCGGAAATCTCAGCAAACATTTTTTCACCCAATCTTGATGATACTGGCAGGTAATGATCAGTACACCAGTACCACTTGGCTCACCAAATTTCGTTCTTCTAGCTTAAACCGTTCCTTTGCAGTAACCGTTTTCATGTTTAGGTTTCACTCTGTTTTCTCCTATATGGATACATATAGTTGGAAATCTAAATCAAACACGGTTTGTGCTAGCTCTTTGAAACTTGGCACAATAATGTAGTTCCAAGTTCTATCCCTATGGTTTGTGTCCTATTGAAGTAGGCCAAGCAGAGACTGAGGAGAATCACATTCATTGAAAGGGGTTGCCAAGCTTCCAAAAAACTACGAGTTTCCTGAAATCTCAGCAAATATTTTTTCACCCAATCTTGATGATACTGGCAGGTAATGATCACTAAACCAGTCCCACTTGGCTCACCAAATTTCGTTCTTCAAGGTTAAACCGTTCCTTTGCAGTAACCGTTTTCATGTTTAGGTTTCACTCTGTTTTCTCCTATATGGATACATGTAGTTGGAACTCTAAATCAAACACGGTTTGTGCTAGCTCTTTGAAACTTGGCACAATAATGTAGTTATAAGTTCTATCGCTATGGTTTGTGTCCTATGCAAGTAGACCCAAGCAGAGACTGACGAGAATCACTTTCATTGAAAGGGGTTGCCAAGCTTCCAAAAAACTACGAGTTTCCGGAAATCTCAGCAAACATTTTTTTCACCCAATCTTGATGATACTGGCAGGTAATGATCAGTACACCAGTCCCACCTGGCTCACCAAATTTCGTTCTTCTAGGTTAAACGTTCCTTTGCAGAAACCGTTTTCATGTTTAGTTTTCACTCTGTTTTCTCGTACATGGATACATGTAGTTGGAACTCTAAATCAAACACGGTTTGTGCTAGCTCTTTGAAACTTGGCAAAATAATGTAGTTCCAAGTTATATCGCTATGGTTTGTGTCCTATTGAAGTAGCCCCAAGCAGAGACTGACGAGAATCACTTTCATTGAAAAGGGTTGCCAAGCTTCCAAAAAACTACGAGTTTCCGGAAATCTCAGCAAACATTTTTTCACCCAATCTTGATGATACTGGCAGGTAATGATCAGTACTCCAGTCGAACTTGGCTGACCAAATTTCGTTCTTCTAGGTTAAACCGTTCCTTTGCAGTAACCGTTTTCATGTTTAGGTATCACTCTGTTTTCTCGTATATGGATACATGTAGTTGGAACTCTAAATCAAACACGGTTTGTGCTAGCTCTTTGAAACTTGGCAAAATAATGTAGTTCTAAGTTCTATCGCTATGGTTTCTGTCCTATTGAAGTAGCCCCAAGCAGAGACTGACGAGAATCACTTTCATTGAAAGGGGTTGCCAAGCTTCCAAAAAACTACGAGTTTCCTGAAATCTCAGCAAACATTTTTTCACCCAATCTTGATGATACTGGCAGGTAATGATCAGTACACCAGTACCACTTGGCTCACCAAATTTCGTTCTTCTAGTTTAAACCGTTCCTTTGCAGTAACCGTTTTCATGTGTAGGTTTCACTCTGTTTTCTCCTATATGGATAAATGTAGTTGGAACTCTAAATCAAACACGGTTTGTGCTAGCTCTTTGAAACTTGGCACAATAATGTAGTTCCAAGTTCTATCCCTATGGTTTGTGTCCTATTGAATTAGCCCCACGCAGAGACTGACAAGAATCACTTTCATTCAAAGGGGTTGCCAAGTCGAAAAAACTACGAGTTTCTGGAAATCTCAGCAAACATTTTTTCACCCAATCTTGATGATACTTGCAGGTAATATTCACTACACCAATCACACTTGGCTCACCAAATTTCGTTCTTCTAGGTTAAACCGTTCCTTTGCAGTAACCGTTTTCATGTGTAGGTTTCACTCTGTTTTCTCCTATATGGATACATGTAGTTGGAACTCTAAATCAAACACGGTTTGTGCTAGCTCTTTGAAACTTGGCACAATAATGTAGTTCCAAGTTCTATCGCTATGGTTTGTGTAATATGGAAGTAGCCCCAAGCAGAGACTGACGAAAATCACATCCATTGAAAGGGGTTGCCAAGCTTGCAAAAAACTACGAGTTTCCGGAAATCTCAGCAAACATTTTTTCACCCAATCTTGATGATACTTGCAGGTAATATTCACTACACCAATCACACTTGGCTCACCAAATTTCGTTCTTCTAGGTTAAACCGTTCCTTTGCAGTAACCGTTTTCATGTTTAGGTTTCACTCTGTTTTCTAGTATATGGATACATGTAGTTGGAACTCTAAATCAAACACGGTTTGTGCTAGCTCTTTGAAACTTGGCACAATAATGTAGTTCCAATTCTATAGCTATGGTTTGTGTCCCATGGAAGTAGCCCAAAGCAGACACTGACGAGAATCACATTCATTGGAACTGCTTTCCAAGCTTCCAAAAACTACGAGTTTCCTGAAATCTCAGCAAACATTTTTTCACCCATTCTTGATGATAGTGGCAGGTAATGATCAGTACACCAGT
Source organism: Urocitellus parryii (assembly GCF_045843805.1). Taxonomy (NCBI): domain Eukaryota; kingdom Metazoa; phylum Chordata; class Mammalia; order Rodentia; family Sciuridae; genus Urocitellus; species Urocitellus parryii. The sequence continues at coordinate 38,682 of NW_027551842.1, forward strand.
ACCACTTGGCTCACCAAATTTCGTTCTTCTAGGTTAAACCGTTCCTTTGCAGTAACCGTTTTCATGTTTAGGTTTCACTCTGTTTTCTCCTATATGGATACATGTAGTTGGAACTCTAAATCAAACACGGTTTGTGCTAGCTCATTGAAACTTGGCACAATAATGTAGTTCCAAGTTCTATAGCTATGGTTTGTGTCGTATCGAAGTAGCCCAAAGCAGAGACAGACAAGAATCACATTCATTGAAAGGGGTTGCCAATCTTCCAAAAAACTACGAGTTTCCGGAAATCTCAGCAAACTTTTTTTCACCCAATCATGATGATACTGGCAGGTAACGATCAGTACACCAGTCCCACTTGGCTCACCAAATTTCGTTCTTCTAGGTTAAACCGTTCCTTTGCAGTAACCGTTTTCATCTGTAGGTTTCACTCTGTTTTCTCCTATACGGATAAATGTAGTTGGAACTCTAAATCAAACACGGTTTGTGCTAGCTCTTTGAAACTTGGCACAATAATGTAGTTCCAAGTTCTATCGCTATGTTTTGTGTCCTATGCAAGTAGACCCAAGCAGAGACTGACGAGAATCACTTTCATTGAAAGTGGTTGCCAAGCTTCCAAAAAACTACGAGTTTCCGGAAATCTCAGCAAACATTTTTTCACCCAATCTTGATGATACTGGCAGGTAATGATCAGTACACCAGTACCACTTGGCTCACCAAATTTCGTTCTTCTAGGTTAAACCGTTCCTTTGCAGTAACCGTTTTCATGTGTAGGTTTCACTCTGTTTTCTCCTATATGGATACATATAGTTGGAAATCTAAATCAAACACGGTTTGTGCTAGCTCTTTGAAACTTGGCACAATAATGTAGTTCCAAGTTCTATCCCTATGGTTTGTGTCCTATTGAAGTAGGCCAAGCAGAGACTGACGAGAATCACATTCATTGAAAGGGGTTGCCAAGCTTCCAAAAAACTACGAGTTTCCTGAAATCTCAGCAAATATTTTTTCACCCAATCTTGATGATACTGGCAGGTAATGATCACTACACCAGTCCCACTTGGCTCACCAAATTTCGTTCTTCAAGGTTAAACCGTTCCTTTGCAGTAACCGTTTTCATGTTTAGGTTTCACTCTGTTTTCTCCTATATGGATACATGTAGTTGGAACTCTAAATCAAACACGGTTTGTGCTAGCTCTTTGAAACTTGGCACAATAATGTAGTTATAAGTTCTATCGGTATGGTTTTTGTCCTATTGAAGTAGCCCCAAGCAGAGACTGACGAGAATCACTTTCATTGAAAGGGGTTGCCAAGCTTCCAAAAAACTACGAGTTTCCTGAAATCTCAGCAAACATTTTTTCACCAATCTTGATGATACTGGCAGGTAATGATCAGTACACCATCCCACCTGGCTCACCAAATTTTGTTCTTCTAGGTTAAACCGTTCCTTTGCAGAAACCGTTTTCATGTTTAGTTTTCACTCTGTTTTCTCGTATATGGATACATGTAGTTGGAACTCTAAATCAAACACGGTTTGTGCTAGCTCTTTGAAACTTGGCAAAATAATGTAGTTCCAAGTTATATCGCTATGGTTTGTGTCCTATTGAAGTAGCCCCAAGCAGAGACTGACGAGAATCACTTTCATTGAAAAGGGGTGCCAAGCTTCCAAAAAACTACGAGTTTCCGGAAATCTCAGCAAACATTTTTTCACCCAATCTTGATGATACTGGCAGGTAATGATCAGTACTCCAGTCCCACTTGGCTGACCAAATTTCGTTCTTCTAGGTTAAACCGTTCCTTTGCAGTAACCGTTTTCATGTTTAGGTATCACTCTGTTTTCTCGTATATGGATACATGTAGTTGGAACTCTAAATCAAACACGGTTTGTGCTAGCTCTTTGAAACTTGGCACAATAATGTAGTTCTAAGTTCTATCGCTATGGTTTCTGTCCTATTGAAGTAGCCCCAAGCAGAGACTGACGAGAATCACTTTCATTGAAAGGGGTTGCCAAGCTTCCAAAAAACTACGAGTTTCCTGAAATCTCAGCAAACATTTTTTCACCCAATCTTGATGATACTGGCAGGTAATGATCAGTACACCAGTACCACTTGGCTCACCAAATTTCGTTCTTCTAGGTTAAACCTTTCCTTTGCAGTAACCGTTTTCATGTTTAGGTTTCACTCTGTTTTCTCCTATATGGATACATGTAGTTGGAACTCTAAATCAAACACGGTTTGTGCTAGCTCTTTGAAACTTGGCACAATAATGTAGTTCCAAGTTCTATAGCTATAGTTTGTGTCCTATGGAAGTAGCCCAAAGCAGAGACTGACGAGAATCACATTCATTGAAACTGGTTGCCAAGCTTCCAAAAACTACGAGTTTCCTGAAATCTCAGCAAACATTTTTTCACCCAATCTTGATGATACTGGCAGGAAATGATCAGTACACCAGTACCACTTGGCTCACCAAATTTCGTTCTTCTAGTTTAAACCGTTCCTTTGCAGTAACCGTTTTCATGTGTAGGTTTCATTCTGTTTTCTCCTATATGGATACATGTAGTTGGAACTCTAAATCAAACACGGTTTTTGCTAGCTCTTTGAAACTTGGCACAATAATGTAGTTCCAAGTTCTATAGCTATGGTTTGTGTCCTATGGAAGTAGCCCAAAGCAGAGACTGACAAGAATCACATTCATTGAAAGGGGTTGCCAAGCTTCCAAAAAACTACGAGTTTCCGGAAATCTCAGCAAACTTTTTTTCACCCAATCATGATGATACTGGCAGGTAACGATCAGTACACCAGTCCCACTTGGCTCACCAAATTTCGTTCTTCTAGGTTAAACCGTTCCTTTGCAGTAACCGTTTTCATCTGTAGGTTTCACTCTGTTTTCTCCTATATGGATAAATGTAGTTGGAACTCTAAATCAAACACGGTTTGTGCTAGCTCTTTGAAACTTGGCACAATAATGTAGTTCCAAGTTCTATCGCTATGATTTGTGTCCTATGCAAGTAGACCCAAGCAGAGACTGACGAGAATCACTTTCATTGAAAGGGGTTGCCAAGCTTCCAAAAAACTACGAGTTTCCGGAAATCTCAGCAAACTTTTTTTCACCCAATCATGATGATACTGGCAGGTAACGATCAGTACTCCAGTCCCACTTGGCTCACCAAATTTCGTTCTTCTAGGTTAAACCGTTCCTTTGCAGTAACCGTTTTCATCTGAAGGTTTCACTCTGTTTTCTCCTATATGGATAATGTAGTTGGAACTCTAAATCAAACACGGTTTGTGCTAGCTCTTTGAAACTTGGCACAATAATGTAGTTCCAAGTTCTATCGCTATGGTTTGTGTCCTATGCAAGTAGACCCAAGCAGAGACTGACGAGAATCACTTTCATTGAAAGGGGTTGCCAAGCTTCCAAAAAACTACGAGTTTCCGGAAATCTCAGCAAACATTTTTTCACCCAATCTTGATGATACTGGCAGGTAATGATCAGTACACCAGTACCACTTGGCTCACCAAATTTCGTTCTTCTAGGTTAAACCTTTCCTTTGCAGTAACCGTTTTCATGTGTAGGTTTCACTCTGTTTTCTCCTATATGGATACATGTAGTTGGAACTCTAAATCAAACACGGTTTGTGCTAGCTCTTTGAAACTTGGCACAATAATGTAGTTCCAAGTTCTATCGCTATGGTTTGTGTCCTATTGAAGTAGCCCCAAGCAGAGACTGACCAGAATCACTTTCATTGAAAGGGGTTGCCAAGCTTCGAAAAAAACTACGAGTTTCCGGAAATCTCAGCAAACATTTTTTCACCCAATCTTGATGATACTGGCAGGTAATGATCAGTACACCAGTACCACTTGGCTCACCAAATTTCGTTCTTCTAGGTTAAACCTTTCCTTTGCAGTAACCGTTTTCATGTGTAGGTTTCACTCTGTTTTCTCCTATATGGATACATGTAGTTGGAACTCTAAAATCAAACACGGTTTGTGCTAGCTCTTTGAAACTTGGCACAATAATGTAGTTCCAAGTTCTATCGCTATGGTTTGTGTCGTATTGAAGTAACCCCAAGCAGAGACTGACGAGAATCACTTTCATTGAAAGGGGTTGCCAAGCTTCCAAAAAACTACGAGTTTCCGGAAATCTCAGCAAACATTTTTTCACCCAATCTTGATGACACTAGCAGGTATTGATCAGAACACCAGTCCCACTTGGCTCACCAAATTTCGTTCTTTTAGGTTAAACCGTTCCTTTGCAGTAACCGTTTTCATGTTTAGGTTTCACTCTGTTTTCTAGTATATGGATACATGTAGTTGGAACTCAAAATCAAACACGGTTTGTGCTAGCTCTTTGAAACTTGGCACAATATTGTAGTTCCAAGTTCTATAGCTATGGTTTGTGTCCTATTGAAGTAGGCCAAGCAGAGACTGACGAGAATCACATTCATTGAAAGGGGTTGCCAAGCTTCCAAAAAACTACGAGTTTCCTGAAATCTCAGCAAATATTTTTTCACCCAATCTTGATGATACTGGCAGGTAATGATCAGTACACCAGTCCCACTTGGCTCACCAAATTTCGTTCTTCAAGGTTAAACCGTTCCTTTGCAGTAACCGTTTTCAGGTTTAGGTTTCACTCTGTTTTCTCCTATATGGATACATGTAGTTGGAACTCTAAATCAAACACAGTTTGTGCTAGCTCTTTGAAACTTGGCACAATAATGTAGTTCCAAGTTCTATCGCTATGGTTTGTGTCCTATTGAAGTAGCCCCAAGCAGAGACTGAAGAGAATCACTTTCATTGAAAGGAGTTGCCAAGCTTCCAAAAAACTACGAGTTTCCGGAAATCTCAGCAAACATTTTTTCACCCAATCTTGATGATACTGGCAGGTAATGATCAGTACTCCAGTCCCACTTGGCTGACCAAATTTCGTTCTTCTAGGTTAAACCGTTCCTTTGCAGTAACCGTTTTCATGTTTAGGTATCACTCTGTTTTCTCGTACATGGATACATGTAGTTGGAACTCTAAATCAAACACGGTTTGTGCTAGCTCTCTGAAACTTGGCACAATAATGTAGTTCCAAGTTCTATCCCTATGGTTTGTGTCCTATTGAAGTAGGCCAAGCAGAGACTGACGAGAATCACATTCATTGAAAGGGGTTGCCAAGCTTCCAAAAAACTACGAGTTTCCTGAAATCTCAGCAAATATTTTTTCACCCAATCTTGATGATACTGGCAGGTAATGATCACTACACCAGTCCCACTTGGCTCACCAAATTTCGTTCTTCAAGGTTAAACCGTTCCTTTGCAGTAACCGTTTTCATGTTTAGGTTTCACTCTGTTTTCTCCTATATGGATACATGTAGTTGGAACTCTAAATCAAACACGGTTTGTGCTAGCTCTTTGAAACTTGGCACAATAATGTAGTTATAAGTTCTATCGGTATGGTTTTTGTCCTATTGAAGTAGCCCCAAGCAGAGACTGACGAGAATCACTTTCATTGAAAGGGGTTGCCAAGCTTCCAAAAAACTACGAGTTTCCTGAAATCTCAGCAAACATTTTTTCACCAATCTTGATGATACTGGCAGGTAATGATCAGTACACCATCCCACCTGGCTCACCAAATTTTGTTCTTCTAGGTTAAACCGTTCCTTTGCAGAAACCGTTTTCATGTTTAGTTTTCACTCTGTTTTCTCGTATATGGATACATGTAGTTGGAACTCTAAATCAAACACGGTTTGTGCTAGCTCTTTGAAACTTGGCAAAATAATGTAGTTCCAAGTTATATCGCTATGGTTTGTGTCCTATTGAAGTAGCCCCAAGCAGAGACTGACGAGAATCACTTTCATTGAAAAGGGGTGCCAAGCTTCCAAAAACTACGAGTTTCCGGAAATCTCAGCAAACATTTTTTCACCCAATCTTGATGATACTGGCAGGTAATGATCAGTACTCCAGTCCCACTTGGCTGACCAAATTTCGTTCTTCTAGGTTAAACCGTTCCTTTGCAGTAACCGTTTTCATGTTTAGGTATCACTCTGTTTTCTCGTATATGGATACATGTAGTTGGAACTCTAAATCAAACACGGTTTGTGCTAGCTCTTTGAAACTTGGCACAATAATGTAGTTCTAAGTTCTATCGCTATGGTTTCTGTCCTATTGAAGTAGCCCCAAGCAGAGACTGACGAGAATCACTTTCATTGAAAGGGGTTGCCAAGCTTCCAAAAAACTACGAGTTTCCTGAAATCTCAGCAAACATTTTTTCACCCAATCTTGATGATACTGGCAGGTAATGATCAGTACACCAGTACCACTTGGCTCACCAAATTTCGTTCTTCTAGGTTAAACCTTTCCTTTGCAGTAACCGTTTTCATGTTTAGGTTTCACTCTGTTTTCTCCTATATGGATACATGTAGTTTGAACTCTAAATCAAACACGGTTTGTGCTAGCTCTTTGAAACTTGGCACAATAATGTAGTTCCAAGTTCTATAGCTATAGTTTGTGTCCTATGGAAGTAGCCCAAAGCAGAGACTGACGAGAATCACATTCATTGAAACTGGTTGCCAAGCTTCCAAAAACTACGAGTTTCCTGAAATCTCAGCAAACATTTTTCACCCAATCTTGATGATACTGGCAGGAAATGATCAGTACACCAGTACCACTTGGCTCACCAAATTTCGTTCTTCTAGTTTAAACCGTTCCTTTGCAGTAACCGTTTTCATGTGTAGGTTTCATTCTGTTTTCTCCTATATGGATACATGTAGTTGGAACTCTAAATCAAACACGGTTTTTGCTAGCTCTTTGAACTTGGCACAATAATGTAGTTCCAAGTTCTATAGCTATGGTTTGTGTCCTATGGAAGTAGCCCAAAGCAGAGACTGACAAGAATCACATTCATTGAAAGGGGTTGCCAAGCTTCCAAAAAACTACGAGTTTCCGGAAATCTCAGCAAACTTTTTTTCACCCAATCATGATGATACTGGCAGGTAACGATCAGTACACCAGTCCCACTTGGCTCACCAAATTTCGTTCTTCTAGGTTAAACCGTTCCTTTGCAGTAACCGTTTTCATCTGTAGGTTTCACTCTGTTTTCTCCTATATGGATAAATGTAGTTGGAACTCTAAATCAAACACGGTTTGTGCTAGCTCTTTGAAACTTGGCACAATAATGTAGTTCCAAGTTCTATCGCTATGATTTGTGTCCTATGCAAGTAGACCCAAGCAGAGACTGACGAGAATCACTTTCATTGAAAGGGGTTGCCAAGCTTCCAAAAAACTACGAGTTTCCGGAAATCTCAGCAAACTTTTTTTCACCCAATCATGATGATACTGGCAGGTAACGATCAGTACTCCAGTCCCACTTGGCTCACCAAATTTCGTTCTTCTAGGTTAAACCGTTCCTTTGCAGTAACCGTTTTCATCTGAAGGTTTCACTCTGTTTTCTCCTATATGGATAAATGTAGTTGGAACTCTAAATCAAACACGGTTTGTGCTAGCTCTTTGAAACTTGGCACAATAATGTAGTTCCAAGTTCTATCGCTATGGTTTGTGTCCTATGCAAGTAGACCCAAGCAGAGACTGACGAGAATCACTTTCATTGAAAGGGGTTGCCAAGCTTCCAAAAAACTACGAGTTTCCGGAAATCTCAGCAAACATTTTTTCACCCAATCTTGATGATACTGGCAGGTAATGATCAGTACACCAGTACCACTTGGCTCACCAAATTTCGTTCTTCTAGGTTAAACCTTTCCTTTGCAGTAACCGTTTTCATGTGTAGGTTTCACTCTGTTTTCTCCTATATGGATACATGTAGTTGGAACTCTAAATCAAACACGGTTTGTGCTAGCTCTTTGAAACTTGGCACAATAATGTAGTTCCAAGTTCTATCGCTATGGTTTGTGTCCTATTGAAGTAGCCCCAAGCAGAGACTGACCAGAATCACTTTCATTGAAAGGGGTTGCCAAGCTTCGAAAAAAACTACGAGTTTCCGGAAATCTCAGCAAACATTTTTTCACCCAATCTTGATGATACTGGCAGGTAATGATCAGTACACCAGTACCACTTGGCTCACCAAATTTCGTTCTTCTAGGTTAAACCTTTCCTTTGCAGTAACCGTTTTCATGTGTAGGTTTCACTCTGTTTTCTCCTATATGGATACATGTAGTTGGAACTCTAAATCAAACACGGTTTGTGCTAGCTCTTTGAAACTTGGCACAATAATGTAGTTCCAAGTTCTATCGCTATGGTTTGGTGTCGTATTGAAGTAGCCCCAAGCAGAGACTGACGAGAATCACTTTCATTGAAAGGGGTTGCCAAGCTTCCAAAAAACTACGAGTTTCCGGAAATCTCAGCAAACATTTTTTCACCCAATCTTGATGACACTAGCAGGTATTGATCAGAACACCAGTCCCACTTGGCTCACCAAATTTCGTTCTTTTAGGTTAAACCGTTCCTTTGCAGTAACCGTTTTCATGTTTAGGTTTCACTCTGTTTTCTAGTATATGGATACATGTAGTTGGAACTCAAAATCAAACACGGTTTGTGCTAGCTCTTTGAAACTTGGCACAATATTGTAGTTCCAAGTTCTATAGCTATGGTTTGTGTCCTATTGAAGTAGGCCAAGCAGAGACTGACGAGAATCACATTCATTGAAAGGGGTTGCCAAGCTTCCAAAAAACTACGAGTTTCCTGAAATCTCAGCAAATATTTTTTCACCCAATCTTGATGATACTGGCAGGTAATGATCAGTACACCAGTCCCACTTGGCTCACCAAATTTCGTTCTTCAAGGTTAAACCGTTCCTTTGCAGTAACCGTTTTCAGGTTTAGGTTTCACTCTGTTTTCTCCTATATGGATACATGTAGTTGGAACTCTAAATCAAACACAGTTTGTGCTAGCTCTTTGAAACTTGGCACAATAATGTAGTTCCAAGTTCTATCGCTATGGTTTGTGTCCTATTGAAGTAGCCCCAAGCAGAGACTGAAGAGAATCACTTTCATTGAAAGGAGTTGCCAAGCTTCCAAAAAACTACGAGTTTCCGGAAATCTCAGCAAACATTTTTTCACCCAATCTTGATGATACTGGCAGGTAATGATCAGTACTCCAGTCCCACTTGGCTGACCAAATTTCGTTCTTCTAGGTTAAACCGTTCCTTTGCAGTAACCGTTTTCATGTTTAGGTATCACTCTGTTTTCTCGTACATGGATACATGTAGTTGGAACTCTAAATCAAACACGGTTTGTGCTAGCTCTCTGAAACTTGGCACAATAATGTAGTTCCAAGTTCTATCGCTATGGTTTGTGTCCTATTGAAGTAGCCCCAAGCAGAGACTGACGAGAATCACTTTCATTGAAAGGGGTTGCCAAGCATCCAAAAAACTACGAGTTTCCTGAAATCTCAGCAAACATTTTTTCACCCAATCTTGATGATACTGGCAGGTAATGATCAGTACACCAGTACCACTTGGCTCACCAAATTTCATTCTTCTCGGTTAAACCGTTCCTATGCAGTAACCGTTTTCATGTTTAGGTTTCACTCTGTTTTCTCCTATATGGATACATGTAGTTGGAACTTTAAATCAAACACGGTTTGTGCTAGCTCTTTTAAACTTGGCACAATAATGTAGTTCCAAGTTCTATCGCTATGGTTTGTGTCCTATTGAAGTAGCCCCAATCAGAGACTGACGAGAATCACTTTCATTGAAAGGGGTTGCCAAGCTTCCAAAAAACTACGAGTTTCCGGAAATCTCAGCAAACATTTTTTCAACCAATCTTGATGATACTGGCAGGTAATGATCAGTACACCAGTACCACTTGGCTCACCAAATTTCGTTCTTCTAGGTTAAACCTTTCCTTTGCAGTAACCGTTTTCATGTTTAGGTTTCACTCTGTTTTCTCCTATATGGATACATGTAGTTGGAACTCTAAATCAAACACGGTTTGTGCTAGCTCTTTGAAACTTGGCACAATAATGTAGTTCCAAGTTCTATAGCTATAGTTTGTGTCCTATGGAAGTAGCCCAAAGCAGAGACTGACGAGAATCACATTCATTGAAACTGGTTGCCAAGCTTCCAAAAACTACGAGTTTCCTGAAATCTCAGCAAACATTTTTTCACCCAATCTTGATGATACTGGCAGGTAATGATCAGTACACCAGTACCACTTGGCTCTCCAAATTTCATTCTTCTAGTTTAAACCTTTCCTTTGCAGTAACCGTTTTCATGTGTAGGTTTCACTCTGTTTTCTGATATATGGATACATGTAGTTGGAACTCTAAATCAAACACGGTTTGTTCTAGCTCTTTGAAACTTGGCACAATAATGTAGTTCCAAGTTCTATAGCTATGGTTTGTGTCCTATGGAAGTAGCCCAAAGCAGAGACTGACAAGAATCACATTCATTGAAAGGGGTTGCCAAGCTTCCAAAAAACTACGAGTTTCCGGAAATCTCAGCAAACTTTTTTTTACCCAATCATGATGATACTGACAGGTAACGATCAGTACACCAGTCCCACCTGGCTCACCAAATTTCGTTCTTCTAGGTTAAACCGTTCCTTTGCAGTAACCGTTTTCATCTGTAGGTTTCACTCTGTTTTCTCCTATATGGATAAGTGTAGTTGGAACTCTAAATCAAACACGGTTTGTGCTAGCTCTTTGAAACTTGGCACAATAATGTAGTTCCAAGTTCTATCCCTATGGTTTGTGTCCTATGCAAGTACACCCAGGCAGAGACTGACGAGAATCACTTTCATTGAAAGGGGTTGCCAAGCTTCCAAAAAACTACGAGTTTCCGCAAATCTCAGCAAACATTTTTTCACCCAATCTTGATGATACTGGCAGGTAATGATCAGTACACCAGTACCACTTGGCTCACCAAATTTCGTTCTTCTAGGTTAAACCTTTCCTTTGCAGTAACCGTTTTTATGTGTAGGTTTCACTCTGTTTTCTCCTATATGGATACATGTAGTTGGAACTCTAAATCAAACACGGTTTGTGCTAGCTCTTTGAAACTTGGCACAATAATGTAGTTCCAAGTTCTATCGCAATGGTTTCTGTCCTATTGAAGTAGCCCCAAGCAGAGACTGACGAGAATCACATTCATTGAAAGGGGTGGCCAAGCTTCCAAAAAACTACGAGTTTCCGGAAATCTCAGCAAACATTTTTTCACCCAATCTTGATGATACTAGCAGGTATTGATCAGAACACCAGTCCCACTTGGCTCACCAAATTTCGTTCTTCTAGGTTAAACCGTTCCTTTGCAGTAACCGTTTTCATGTTTAGGTTCCACTCTGTTTTCTAGTATATGGATACATGTAGTTGGAACTCTAAATCAAACACGGTTTGTGCTAGCTCTTTGAAACTTGGCACAATAATGTAGTTCCAATTTCTATAGCTATGGTTTGTGTCCTATAGAAGTAGCCCAAAGCAGAGACTGACGAGAATCACATTCATTGAAACTGGTTGCCAAGCTTCCAAAAACTACGAGTTTCCTGAAATCTCAGCAAACATTTTTTCACCCAATCTTGATGATACTGCCAGGTAATGATCAGTACACCAGTCCCACTTGGCTCACCAAATTTCGTTCTTCTAGGTTAAACCGTTCCTTTGCAGTAACCGTTTTCATGTTTAGGTTTCACTCTGTTTTCTCCTATATGGATACATATAGTTGGAAATCTAAATCAAACACGGTTTGTGCTAGCTCTTTGAAACTTGGCACAATAATGTAGTTCCAAGTTCTATCCCTATGGTTTGAGTCCTAATGAAGTAGGCCAAGCAGAGACTGACGAGAATCACATTCATTGAAAGGGGTTGCCAAGCTTCCAAAAAACTACGAGTTTCCTGAAATCTCAGCAAATATTTTTTCACCCAATCTTGATGATACTGGCAGGTAATGATCACTACACCAGTACCACTTGGCTCACCAAATTTCGTTCTTCAAGGTTAAACCGTTCCTTTGCAGTAACCGTTTTCATGTTTAGGTTTCACTCTGTTTTCTCCTATATGGATACATGTAGTTGGAACTCTAAATCAAACACGGTTTGTGCTAGCTCTTTGAAACTTGGCACAATAATGTAGTTCCAAGTTCTATCACTATGGTTTTTGTCCTATTGAAGTAGCCCCAAGCAGAGACTGACGAGAATCACATTCATTGAAAGGGGTTGCCAAGCTTCCAAAAACTACGAGTTTCCGGAAATCTCAGCAAACATTTTTTCACCCAATCTTGATGATACTTGCAGGTAATGATCAGTACTCCATTCCCACTTGGCTGACCAAATTTCGTTCTTCTAGGTTAAACCGTTCCTTTGCAGTAACCGTTTTCATGTTTAGGTTTCACTCTGTTTTCTCGTATATGGATACATGTAGTTGGAACTCTAAATCAAACACGGTTTGTGCTAGCTCTTTGAAACTTGGCACAATAATGTAGTTCCAAGTTCTATCGCTATGGTTTGTGTCCTATTGAAGTAGCCCCAAGCAGAGACTGACGAGAATCACTTTAATTGAAAGGGGTTGCCAAGCTTCCAAAAAACTACGAGTTTCCGGAAATCTCAGCAAACATTTTTTCACCCAATCTTGATGATACTGGCAGGTAATGATCAGTACAACAGTACCACTTGGCTCACCAAATTTCGTTCTTCTAGATTCCACCTTTCCTTTGCAGTAACCGTTTTCATGTTTAGGTTTCACTCTGTTTTCTCCTGTATGGATACATGTAGTTGGAACTCAAAATCAACACGGTTTCTGCTAGCTCTTTGAAACTTGGCACAATAATGTAGTTCCAAGTTCTATCGCTATGGTTTGTGTCCTATTGAATTAGCCCCACGCAGAGACTGACGAGAATCACTTTCATTGAAAGGGGTTGCCAAGTCGAAAAAAATACGAGTTTCCGGAAATCTCAGCAAACATTTTTTCACCCAATCTTGATGATACTTGCAGGTAATATTCACGACACCAATCACACTTGGCTCACCAAATTTCGTTCTTCTAGGTTAAACCGTTCCTTTGCAGTAACCGTTTTCATGTTTAGGTTACACTCTGCTTTCTAGTATATGGATACATGTAGTTGGAACTCAAAATCAAACACCGTTTGTGCTAGCTCTTTGAAACTTGGCACAATAATGTAGTTCCAACTTCTATAGCTATGGTTTGTGTCCTATGGAAGTAGCCCCAAGCAGAGACTGACGAGAATCACATTCATTGAAAGGGGTTGCCAAGCTTCCAAAAAACTACGAGTTTCCGGAAATCTCAGCAAACATTTTTTCACCCAATCTTGATGTTACTTGCAGGTAATGATCAGTACTCCAGTCCCACTTGGCTCACCAAATTTCGTTCTTCTAGGTTAAACCGTTCCTTTGCATTAACCGTTTTCATGTGTAGGTTTCACTCTGTTTTCTAATATATGGATACAAGTTGTTGGAACTCAAAATCAACACGGTTTCTGCTAGCTCTTTGAAACTTGGCACAATAATGTAGTTCCAAGTTCTATCGCTATGGTTTGTGTCCTATTGAAGTAGCCCCAAGCAGAGACTGACGAGAATCACTTTCATTGAAAGGGGTTGCCAAGCTTCCAAAAAACTACGAATTTCCGGAAACCTCAGCAAACATTTTTTCACCCAATCTTGATGATACTGGCAGGTAATGATCAGTACAACAGTACCACTTGGCTCACCAAATTTCATTCTTCTAGGTTAAACCTTTCCTTTGCAGTAACCGTTTTCATGTGTAGGTTTCACTCTGTTTTCTCCTATATGGATACATGTAGTTGGAACTCAAAATCAACACGGTTTCTGCTAGCTCTTTGAAACTTGGGACAATAATGTAGTTCCAAGTTCTATCGCTATGGTTTGTGTCCTATTGAATTAGCCCCACGCAAAGACTGACGAGAATCACTTTCATTGAAAGGGGTTGCAAGGTCGAAAAAACTACGAGTTTCCGGAAATCTCAGCAAACATTTTTTCACCCAATCTTGATGATACTTGCAGGTAATGATCAGTACTCCAGTCCCACTTGGCTGACCAAATTTCGTTCTTCTAGGTTAAACCGTTCCTTTGCAGTAACCGTTTTCATGTGTAGGTTTCACTCTGTTTTCTCCTATATGGATACAAGTTGTTGGAACTCAAAATCAACACGGTTTCTGCTAGCTCTTTGAAACTTTGCACAATAATGTAGTCCCAAGTTCTATCGCTATGGTTTGTGTAGTTTTGAAGTAGCCCCAAGCAGAGACTGACGAGAATCACTTTCATTGAAAGGGGTTGCCAAGCTTCCAAAACACTACGAGTTTCCGGAAATCTCAGCAAACATCTTTTCACCCAATCTTGATGATACTGGCAGGTAATGATCAGTACAACAGTACCACTTGGCTCACCAAATTTCGTTCTTCTAGGTTAAACCTTTAATTGCAGTAACCGTTTTCATGTGTAGGTTTCACTCTGTTTTCTCCTATATGGATACATGTAGTTGGAACTCAAAAGCAACACGGTTTCTGCTAGCTCTTTGAAACTTGGCACAATAATGTAGTTCCAAGTTCTATCGCTATGGTTTGTGTCCTATTGAATTAGCCCCACGCAGAGGCTGACGAGAATCACTTTCATTGAAAGGGGTTGCCAAGTCGAAAAAAATACGAGTTTCCGGAAATCTCAGCAAACATTTTTTCACCCAATCTGATGATACTTGCAGGTAATATTCACTACACCAATCACACTTGGTTCACCAAATTTCGTTCTTCTAGGTTAAACCGTTCCTTTGCAGTAACCGTTTTCATGTTTAGGTTTCACTCTGCTTTCTAGTATATGGATACATGTAGTTGGAACTCAAAATCAAACACGGTTTGTGCTAGCTCTTTGAAACTTGGCACAATAATGTAGTTCCAAGTTCTATAGCTATGGTTTGTGTCTTATGGAAGTAGCCCAAAGCAGAGACTGACGAGAATCACATTCATTGAAACTGGTTGCCAAGCTTCAAATACTACGAGTTTCCTGAAATCTCAGCAAACATTTTTTCACCCAATCTTGATGATACTGGCAGGTAATGATCAGTACACCGATCACACTTGGCTCACCAAATTTCGTTCTTCTAGGTTAAACCGTTCCTTTGCAGTAACCGTTTTCATGTTTAGGTTTCACTCTGTTTTCTCCTATATGGATACATGTAGTTGGAACTCTAAATCAAACACGGTTTGTGCTAGCTCTTTGAAACTTGGCACAATAATGTAGTTCCAAGTTCTATCGCTATCGTTTGTGTCCTATTGAATTAGCCCCACACAGAGACTGACAAGAATCACATTCATTGAATGGGGTAGCCAAGCTTCCAAAAAACTACGAGTTTCCTGAAATCTCAGCAAACATTTTTTCACCCAATCTTGATGATACTGGCAGGTAATGATCAGTACACCAGTACCACTTGGCTCACCAAATTTCGTTCTTCAAGGTTAAACCGTTCCTTTGCAGTAACCGTTTTCATGTTTAGGTTTCACTCTGTTTTCTCCTATATGGATACATGTAGTTCGAACTCTAAATCAAACACGGTTTGTGCTAGCTCTTTGAAACTTGGCACAATAATGTAGTTCCAAGTTCTATCGCTATGGTTTTTGTCCTATTGAAGTAGCCCCAAGCAGAGACTGTCGAGAATCACATTCATTGATAGGGGTTGCCAAGCTTCCAAAAAATATGAGTTTCCGGAAATCTGAGCAAACATTTTTTCACCCAATCTTGATGATACTTGCAGGTAAAGATCAGTACTCCAGTCCCACTTGGCAGACGAAATTTCGTTCTTCTAGGTTAAACCGTTCCTTTCCAGTAACCGTTTTCATGTTTAGGTTTCACTCTGTTTTCTCCTATATGGATACATGTAGTTGGAACTCTAAATCAAACACGGTTTGTGCTAGCTCTTTGAAACTTGGCACAATAATGTAGTTCCAAGTTCTATCGCTATGGTTTGTGTCCTATTGAAGTAGCCCCAAGCAGAGACTGACGAGAATCACTTTCATTGAAAGGGGTTGCCAAGCATCCAAAAAACTACGAGTTTCCGGAAATCTCAGCAAACATTTTTTCACCCAATCTTGATGATACTGGTAGGTAATGATCAGTACACCAGTACCACTTGGCTCACCAAATTTCGTTCTTCTAGGTTAAACCTTTCCTTTGCAGTAAACGTTTTCATGTGTAGGTTTCACTCTGTTTTCTCCTGTATGGATACATGTAGTTGGAACTCAAAATCAACACGGTTTCTGCTAGCTCTTTGAAATTTGGCACAATAATGTAGTTCCAAGTTCTATCGCTATGGTTTGTGTCCTATTGAATTAGCCCCACGCAGAGACTGACGAGAATCACTTTCATTGAAAGGGGTTGCCAAGTCGAAAAAAATACGAGTTTCCTGAAATCTCAGCAATCATTTTTTCACCCAATCTTGATGATACTGGCAGGTAATGATCAGTACACCAGTACCACTTGGCTCACCAAATTTCGTTCTTCTAGGTTAAACCGTTCCTTTGCAGTAACCGTTTTCATGTTTAGGTTTCACTCTGTTTTCTCCTATATGGATACATGTAGTTGGAACTCTAAATCAAACACGGTTTGTGCTAGCTCTTTGAAACTTGGCACAATATTGTAGTTCCAAGTTCTGTCGCTATCGTTTTTGTCCTATTGAAGTAGCCCCAAGCAGAGACTGACGAGAATCACATTCATTGAAAGGGGTTGCCAAGCTTCCAAAAACTACGAGTTTCCGGAAATCTCAGCAAACATGTTTTCACCCAATCTTGATGATACTGGCAGGTAATGATCAGTACACCAGTTCCACTTGGCTCACCAAATTTCGTTCTTCTAGGTTAAACCTTTCCTTTGCAGTAACCGTTTTCATGTGTAGGTTTCACTCTGTTTTCTCCTATATGGATACATGTAGTTGGAACTCAAAATCAACACGGTTTCTGCTAGCTCTTTAAAACTTGGCACAATAATGTAGTTCCAAGTTCTATCGCTATGGTTTGTGTCCTATTGAAGTCGCCCCAAGCAGAGACTGAAGAGAATCACTTTCATTGAAAGGGGTTGCCAAGCTTCCAAAAAACTACGAGTTTCCTGATATCTCAGCAAACATTTTTTCACCCAATCTTGATGATACTGGCACGGAATGATCAGTACACCAGTCACACTTGGCTCACCATATTTGGTTCTTCTAGGTTAAACCGTTCCTTTGCAGTAACCGTTTTCATGTTTAGGTTTCACTCTGTTTTCTCCTATATGGATACATGTAGTTAGAACAATAAATCAAACTCGGTTTGTGCTAGCTCTTTGAAACTTGGCACAATAATGTAGTTCCAAGTTCTATCGCTATGGTTTGTGTCCTATTGAATTAGCCAAACGCAGAGACTGACAAGAATCACATTCATTGAAAGGGGTAGCCAAGCTTCCAAAAAACTACGAGTTTCCTGAAATCTCAGCAAACATTTTTTCACCCAATCTTGATGATACTGGCAGGTAATGATCAGTACACCAGTACCACTTGGCTCACCAAATTTCGTTCTTCAAGGTTAAACCGTTCCTTTGCAGTAACCGTTTTCATGTTTAGGTTTCACTCTGTTTTCTCCTACATGGATACATGTAGTTGGAACTCTAAATCAAACACGGTTTGTGCTAGCTCTTTGAAACTTGGCACAATAATGTAGTTCCAAGTTCTATCGCTATGGTTTGTGTCCTATTGAAGTAGGCCAAGCAGAGACTGACGAGAATCACATTCATTGAAAGGGGTTGCCAAGCTTCCAAAAAACTACGAGTTTCCGGAAATCTCAGCAAACATTTTTTCACCCAATCTTGATGATACTGGCAGGTAATGATCAGTACAACAGTACCACTTGGCTCACCAAATTTCGTTCTTCTAGGTTAAAACTTTCCTTTGCAGTAACCGTTTTCATGTGTAGGTTTCACTCTGTTTTCTCCTATATGGATACATGTAGTTGGAACTCAAAATCAACACGGTTTCTGCTAGCTCTTTGAAACTTGTCACAATAATGCAGTTCCAAGTTCTATCGCTATGGTTTGTGTCCTATTGAATTAGCCCGACGCAGAGACTGACGAGAATCACTTTCATTGAAAGGGGTTGCCAAGTCGAAAAAAATACGAGTTTCCGGAAATCTCAGCAAACATTTTTTCACCCAATCTTGATGATACTTGCAGGTAATATTCACTACACCTATAACACTTGGCTCACCAAATTTCGTTCTTCTAGGTTAAACCGTTCCTTTGCAGTAACCGTTTTCATGTTTAGGTTTCACTCTGTTTTCTCCTATATGGATACATGTAGTTGGAACTCTAAATCAAACACGGTTTGTGCTAGCTCTTTGAAACTTGGCACATTAATGTAGTTCCAACTTCTATAGCTATGGTTTGTGTCCTATGGAAGTAGCCCAAAGCAGAGACTGACGAGAATCACATTTATTGAAACTGGTTGCCAAGTTTCCAAATACTAAGAGTTTCCTGAAATCTCAGCAAACATTTTTTCACCCAATCTTGATGATACTGGCAGGGAATGATCAGTACACCAGTACCACTTGGCTCAACAAATTTCGTTCTTCTAGGTTAAACCTTTCCTTTGCAGTAAACGTTTTCATGTGTAGGTTTCACTCTGTTTTCTCATATATGGATACATGTAGTTGGAACTCTAAATCAAACACGGTTTGTGCTAGCTCTTTGAAACTTGGCACAATAATGTAGTTCCAAGTTCTATCGCTATGGTTTGTGTAATATGGAAGTAGCCCCAAGCAGAGACTGACGAGAATCACATTCATTGAAAGGGGTTGCCAAGCTTCCAAAAAACTAAGAGTTTCCGGAAATCTCAGCAAACATTTTTTCACCCAATCTTGATGATACTGGCAGGTAATGATCAGTACACCAGTACCACTTGGCTCACCAAATTTCGTTCTTCTAGGTTAAACCTTTCCTTTGCAGTCACCGTTTTCATGTGTAGGTTTCACTCTGTTTTCTCCTATATGGATACATGTATTTGGAACTCTAAATCAAACATGGTTTGTGCTAGCTATTTGAAACTTGGCACAATAATGTAGTTCCAAGTTCTATCGATATGGTTTGTGTCCTATGGAAGTAGCCCAACGCAGAGACTGACGAGAATCACATTCATTGAAAGGGGTTGCCAAGCTTCCAAAAACTACGAGTTTCCTGAAATCTCAGCAAACATTTTTTCACCCAATCTTGATGATAGTGGCAGGTAATGATCAGTACACCAGTCCCACTTGGCTGACCAAATTTCGTTCTTCAAGGTTAAACCGTACCTTTGCAGTAACCGTTTTCATGTTTAGGTTTCACTCTGTTTTCTGATATATGCATACATGTAGTTGGAACTCTAAATCAAACACGGTTTGTGCTAGCTCTTTGAAACTTGGCACAATAATGTAGTTCCAAGTTCTATCGCTATGGTTTGTGTCCTATTGAATTAGCCAAACGCAGAGACTGACAAGAATCACATCCATTGAAAGGTGTAGCCAAGCTTCCAAAAAACTACGAGTTTCCTGAAATCTCAGCAAACATTTTTCACCCAATCTTGATGATACTTGCAGGTAATATTCACTACAGCAATCACACTTGGCATACCAAATTTCGTTCTTCTAGGTTAAACCGTTCCTTTGCAGTAACCGTTTTCAGGTTTAGGTTTCACTCTGTTTTCTCGTATATGGATACATGTAGTTGGAACTCAAAATCAAACACGGTTTGTGCTAGCTCTTTGAAACTTGGCACAATAATGTAGTTCCAAGTTCTATCGCTATGGTTTGTGTCCTATTGAAGTAGCCCCAAGCAGAGACTGAAGAGAATCACTTTCATTGAGAGGGGTTGCCAAGCTTCCAAAAAACTACGAGTTTCCTGAAATCTCAGCAAACATTTTTCACCCAATCTTGATGATACTGGCACGGAATGATCAGTACACCAGTCCCACTTGGCTCACCAAATTTGGTTCTTCTAGGTTAAACCATTCCTTTGCAGTAACCGTTTTCATGTTTAGGTTTCACTCTGTTTTCTCCTATATGGATACATGTAGTTAGAACTCTAAATCAAACACGGTTTGTGCTAGCTCTTGGAAACTTGGCACAATAATGTAGTTCCAAGTTCTATCGCTATGGTTTGTGTCCTTTGGAAGTAGCCCCAAGCAGAGACTGACGAGAATCACATTCATTGAGAGGGGTTGACAAGCTTCCAAAAAACTACGAGTTTCCAGAAATCTCAGCAAACATTTTTTCACCCAATCTTGATGATACTTGCAGGTAATGATCAGTACACCAGTACCACTTGGCTCACCAAATTTCGTTCTTCTAGGTTAAACCGTTCCTTTGCAGTAACCGTTTTCATGTTTAGGTTTCACTCTGTTTTCTCCTATATGAATACATGTATTTGGAACTCTAAATCAAACATGGTTTGTGCTAGCTCTATGAAACTTATCACAATAATTTATTTCCAAGTTCTATCGCTATGGTTTGTGTCCTATTGAATTAGCCAAACGCAGAGACTGACCAGAATCACATTCATTGAAAGGGGTAGCCAAGCTTCCAAAAAACTACTAGTTTCCTGAAATCTCAGCAAACATTTTTTCACCCAATCTTGATGATACTGGCAGGTAATGATCAGTACACCAGTACCACTTGGCTCACCAAATTTCGTTCTTCAAGGTTAAACCGTTCCTTTGCAGTAACCGTTTTCATGTTTAGGTTTAACTCTGTTTTCTCCTATATGGATACATGTAGTTGGAACTCTAAATCAAACACGGTTTGTGCTAGCTCTTTGAAACTTGGCACAATAATGTAGTTCCAAGTTCTATCGCTATGGTTTGTGTCGTATTGAAGTAGCCCCAAGCAGAGACTGACGAGAATCACTTTCATTGAAAGGGGTTGCCAAGCTTCCAAAAAACTACGAGTTTCCGGAAATCTCAGCAAACATTTTTTCACCCAATCTTGATGACACTAGCAGGTATTGATCAGAACACCAGTCCCACTTGGCTCACCAAATTTCGTTCTTTTAGGTTAAACCGTTCCTTTGCAGTAACCGTTTTCATGTTTAGGTTTCACTCTGTTTTCTAGTATATGGATACATGTAGTTGGAACTCAAAATCAAACACGGTTTGTGCTAGCTTTTTGAAACTTGGCACAATATTGTAGTTCCAAGTTCTATAGCTATGGTTTGTGTCCTATTGAAGTAGGCCAAGCAGAGACTGACGAGAATCACATTCATTGAAAGGGGTTGCCAAGCTTCCAAAAAACTACGAGTTTCCTGAAATCTCAGCAAATATTTTTTCACCCAATCTTGATGATACTGGCAGGTAATGATCAGTACACCAGTCCCACTTGGCTCACCAAATTTCGTTCTTCAAGGTTAAACCGTTCCTTTGCAGTAACCGTTTTCAGGTTTAGGTTTCACTCTGTTTTCTCCTATATGGATACATGTAGTTGGAACTCTAAATCAAACACAGTTTGTGCTAGCTCTTTGAAACTTGGCACAATAATGTAGTTCCAAGTTCTATCGCTATGGTTTGTGTCCTATTGAAGTAGCCCCAAGCAGAGACTGAAGAGAATCACTTTCATTGAAAGGGGTTGCCAAGCTTCCAAAAAACTACGAGTTTCCGGAAATCTCAGCAAACATTTTTTCACCCAATCTTGATGATACTGGCATGTAATGATCAGTACTCCAGTCCCACTTGGCTGACCAAATTTCGTTCTTGTAGGTTAAACCGTTCCTTTGCAGTAACCGTTTTCATGTTTAGGTATCACTCTGTTTTCTCGTACATGGATACATGTAGTTGGAACTCTAAAATCAAACACGGTTTGTGCTAGCTCTCTGAAACTTGGCACAATAATGTAGTTCCAAGTTCTATCGCTATGGTTTGTGTCCTATTGAAGTAGCCCCAAGCAGAGACTGACGAGAATCACTTTCATTGAAAGGGGTTGCCAAGCTTCCAAAAAACTACGAGTTTCCGGAAATCTCAGCACATTTTTTCAACCAATCTTGATGATACTGGCAGGTAATGATCAGTACACCAGTACCACTTGGCTCACCAAATTTCGTTCTTCTAGGTTAAACCTTTCCTTTGCAGTAACCGTTTTCATGTTTAGGTTTCACTCTGTTTTCTCCTATATGGATACATGTAGTTGGAACTCTAAATCAAACACGGTTTGTGCTAGCTCTTTGAAACTTGGCACAATAATGTAGTTCCAAGTTCTATAGCTATAGTTTGTGTCCTATGGAAGTAGCCCAAAGCAGAGACTGACGAGAATCACATTCATTGAAACTGGTTGCCAAGCTTCCAAAAACTACGAGTTTCCTGAAATCTCAGCAAACATTTTTTCACCCAATCTTGATGATACTGGCAGGTAATGATCAGTACACCAGTACCACTTGGCTCACCAAATTTCATTCTTCTAGTTTAAACCTTTCCTTTGCAGTAACCGTTTTCATGTGTAGGTTTCACTCTGTTTTCTGATATATGGATACATGTAGTTGGAACTCTAAATCAAACACGGTTTGTTCTAGCTCTTTGAAACTTGGCACAATAATGTAGTTCCAAGTTCTATAGCTATGGTTTGTGTCCTATGGAAGTAGCCCAAAGCAGAGACTGACAAGAATCACATTCATTGAAAGGGGTTGCCAAGCTTCCAAAAAACTACGAGTTTCCGGAAATCTCAGCAAACTTTTTTTTACCCAATCATGATGATACTGACAGGTAACGATCAGTACACCAGTCCCACCTGGCTCACCAAATTTCGTTCTTCTAGGTTAAACCGTTCCTTTGCAGTAACCGTTTTCATCTGTAGGTTTCACTCTGTTTTCTCCTATATGGATAAGTGTAGTTGGAACTCTAAATCAAACACGGTTTGTGCTAGCTCTTTGAAACTTGGCACAATAATGTAGTTCCAAGTTCTATCCCTATGGTTTGTGTCCTATGCAAGTACACCCAGGCAGAGACTGACGAGAATCACTTTCATTGAAAGGGGTTGCCAAGCTTCCAAAAAACTACGAGTTTCCGGAAATCTCAGCAAACATTTTTTCACCCAATCTTGATGATACTAGCAGGTATTGATCAGAACACCAGTCCCACTTGGCTCACCAAATTTCGTTCTTCTAGGTTAAACCGTTCCTTTGCAGTAACCGTTTTCATGTTTAGGTTCCACTCTGTTTTCTAGTATATGGATACATGTAGTTGGAACTCTAAATCAAACACGGTTTGTGCTAGCTCTTTGAAACTTGGCACAATAATGTAGTTCCAAGTTCTATAGCTATGGTTTGTGTCCTATAGAAGTAGCCCAAAGCAGAGACTGACGAGAATCACATTCATTGAAACTGGTTGCCAAGCTTCCAAAAACTACGAGTTTCCTGAAATCTCAGCAAACATTTTTTCACCCAATCTTGATGATACTGCCAGGTAATGATCAGTACACCAGTCCCACTTGGCTCACCAAATTTCGTTCTTCTAGGTTAAACCGTTCCTTTGCAGTAACCGTTTTCATGTTTAGGTTTCACTCTGTTTTCTCCTATATGGATACATATAGTTGGAAATCTAAATCAAACACGGTTTGTGCTAGCTCTTTGAAACTTGGCACAATAATGTAGTTCCAAGTATCCCTATGGTTTGAGTCCTAATGAAGTAGGCCAAGCAGAGACTGACGAGAATCACATTCATTGAAAGGGGTTGCCAAGCTTCCAAAAAACTACGAGTTTCCTGAAATCTCAGCAAATATTTTTTCACCCAATCTTGATGATACTGGCAGGTAATGATCAGTACACCAGTACCACTTGGCTCACCAAATTTCGTTCTTCAAGGTTAAACCGTTCCTTTGCAGTAACCGTTTTCATGTTTAGGTTTCACTCTGTTTTCTCCTATATGGATACATGTAGTTGGAACTCTAAATCAAACACGGTTTGTGCTAGCTCTTTGAAACTTGGCACAATAATGTAGTTCCAAGTTCTATCGCTATGGTTTTTGTCCTATTGAAGTAGCCCCAAGCAGAGACTGACGAGAATCACATTCATTGAAAGGGGTTGCCAAGCTTCCAAAAACTACGAGTTTCCGGAAATCTCAGCAAACATTTTTTCACCCAATCTTGATGATACTTGCAGGTAATGATCAGTACTCCATTCCCACTTGGCTGACCAAATTTCGTTCTTCTAGGTTAAACCGTTCCTTGGCAGTAACCGTTTTCATGTTTAGGTTTCACTCTGTTTTCTCGTATATGGATACATGTAGTTGGAACTCTAAATCAAACACGGTTTGTGCTAGCTCTTTGAAACTTGGCACAATAATGTAGTTCCAAGTTCTATCGCTATGGTTTGTGTCCTATTGAAGTAGCCCCAAGCAGAGACTGACGAGAATCACTTTAATTGAAAGGGGTTGCCAAGCTTCCAAAAAACTACGAGTTTCCGGAAATCTCAGCAAACATTTTTTCACCCAATCTTGATGATACTGGCAGGTAATGATCAGTACAACAGTACCACTTGGCTCACCAAATTTCGTTCTTCTAGGTTCAACCTTTCCTTTGCAGTAACCGTTTTCATGTTTAGGTTTCACTCTGTTTTCTCCTGTATGGATACATGTAGTTGGAACTCAAAATCAACACGGTTTCTGCTAGCTCTTTGAAACTTGGCACAATAATGTAGTTCCAAGTTCTATCGCTATGGTTTGTGTCCTATTGAATTAGCCCCACGCAGAGACTGACGAGAATGACTTTCATTGAAAGGGGTTGCCAAGTCGAAAAAAATACGAGTTTCCGGAAATCTCAGCAAACATTTTTTCACCCAATCTTGATGATACTTGCAGGTAATATTCACTACACCAATCACACTTGGCTCACCAAATTTCGTTCTTCTAGGTTAAACCGTTCCTTTGCAGTAACCGTTTTCATGTTTAGGTTACACTCTGCTTTCTAGTATATGGATACATGTAGTTGGAACTCAAAATCAAACACGGTTTGTGCTAGCTCTTTGAAACTTGGCACAATAATGTAGTTCCAACTTCTATAGCTATGGTTTGTGTCCTATGGAAGTAGCCCCAAGCAGAGACTGACGAGAATCACATTCATTGAAAGGGGTTGCCAAGCTTCCAAAAAACTACGAGTTTCCGGAAATCTCAGCAAACATTTTTTCACCCAATCTTGATGTTACTTGCAGGTAATGATCAGTACTCCAGTCCCACTTGGCTCACCAAATTTCGTTCTTCTAGGTTAAACCGTTCCTTTGCATTAACCGTTTTCATGTGTAGGTTTCACTCTGTTTTCTCCTATATGGATACAAGTTGTTGGAACTCAAAATCAACACGGTTTCTGCTAGCTCTTTGAAACTTGGCACAATAATGTAGTTCCAAGTTCTATCGCTATGGTTTGTGTCCTATTGAAGTAGCCCCAAGCAGAGACTGACGAGAATCACTTTCATTGAAAGGGGTTGCCAAGCTTCCAAAAAACTACGAGTTTCCGGAAACCTCAGCAAACATTTTTTCACCCAATCTTGATGATACTGGCAGGTAATGATCAGTACAACAGTACCACTTGGCTCACCAAATTTCATTCTTCTAGGTTAAACCTTTCCTTTGCAGTAACCGTTTTCATGTGTAGGTTTCACTCTGTTTTCTCCTATATGGATACATGTAGTTGGAATTCAAAATCAACACGGTTTCTGCTAGCTCTTTGAAACTTGGGACAATAATGTAGTTCCAAGTTCTATCGCTATGGTTTGTGTCCTATTGAATTAGCCCCACGCAGAGACTGACGAGAATCACTTTCATTGAAAGGGGTTGCCAAGTCGAAAAAACTACGAGTTTCCGGAAATCTCAGCAAACATTTTTTCACCCAATCTTGATGATACTTGCAGGTAATGATCAGTACTCCAGTCCCACTTGGCTGACCAAATTTCGTTCTTCTAGGTTAAACCGTTCCTTTGCAGTAACCGTTTTCATGTGTAGGTTTCACTCTGTTTTCTCCTATATGGATACATGTAGTTGGAACTCTAAATCAAACACGGTTTGTGCTAGCTCTTTGAAACTTGGCACAATAATGTAGTTCCAAGTTCTATCGCTATCGTTTGTGTCCTATTGAATTAGCCCCACACAGAGACTGACAAGAATCACATTCATTGAATGGGGTAGCCAAGCTTCCAAAAAACTACGAGTTTCCTGAAATCTCAGCAAACATTTTTTCACCCAATCTTGATGATACTGGCAGGTAATGATCAGTACACCAGTACCACTTGGCTCACCAAATTTCGTTCTTCAAGGTTAAACCGTTCCTTTGCAGTAACCGTTTTCATGTTTAGGTTTCACTCTGTTTTCTCCTATATGGATACATGTAGTTCGAACTCTAAATCAAACACGGTTTGTGCTAGCTCTTTGAAACTTGGCACAATAATGTAGTTCCAAGTTCTATCGCTATGGTTTTTGTCCTATTGAAGTAGCCCCAAGCAGAGACTGTCGAGAATCACATTCATTGATAGGGGTTGCCAAGCTTCCAAAAACTATGAGTTTCCGGAAATCTCAGCAAACATTTTTTCACCCAATCTTGATGATACTTGCAGGTAAAGATCAGTACTCCAGTCCCACTTGGCAGACGAAATTTCGTTCTTCTAGGTTAAACCGTTCCTTTCCAGTAACCGTTTTCATGTTTAGGTTTCACTCTGTTTTCTCCTATATGGATACATGTAGTTGGAACTCTAAATCAAACACGGGTTTGTGCTAGCTCTTTGAAACTTGGCACAATAATGTAGTTCCAAGTTCTATCACTATGGTTTGTGTCCTATTGAAGTAGCCCCACGCAGAGACTGACGAGAATCACTTTCATTGAAAGGGGTTGCCAAGTCGAAAAAAATACGAGTTTCCTGAAATCTCAGCAATCATTTTTTCACCCAATCTTGATGATACTGGCAGGTAATGATCAGTACCCCAGTACCACTTGGCTCACCAAATTTCGTTCTTCTAGGTTAAACCGTTCCTTTGCAGTAACCGTTTTCATGTTTAGGTTTCACTCTGTTTTCTCCTATATGGATACATGTAGTTGGAACTCTAAATCAAACACGGTTTGTGCTAGCTCTTTGAAACTTGGCACAATATTGTAGTTCCAAGTTCTGTCGCTATCGTTTTTGTCCTATTGAAGTAGCCCCAAGCAGAGACTGACGAGAATCATATTCATTGAAAGGGGTTGCCAAGCTTCCAAAAACTACGAGTTTCCGGAAATCTCAGCAAACATTTTTTCACCCAATCTTGATGATACTGGCAGGTAATGATCAGTACACCAGTTCCACTTGGCTCACCAAATTTCGTTCTTCTAGGTTAAACCTTTCCTTTGCAGTAACCGTTTTCATGTGTAGGTTTCACTCTGTTTTCTCCTATATGGATACATGTAGTTGGAACTCAAAATCAACACGGTTTCTGCTAGCTCTTTAAAACTTGGCACAATAATGTAGTTCCAAGTTCTATCGCTATGGTTTGTGTCCTATTGAAGTCGCCCCAAGCAGAGACTGAAGAGAATCACTTTCATTGAAAGGGGTTGCCAAGCTTCCAAAAAACTACGAGTTTCCTGATATCTCAGCAAACATTTTTTCACCCAATCTTGATGATACTGGCACGGAATGATCAGTACACCAGTCACACTTGGCTCACCATATTTGGTTCTTCTAGGTAAACCGTTCCTTTGCAGTAACCGTTTTCATGTTTAGGTTTCACTCTGTTTTCTCCTATATGGATACATGTAGTTAGAACAATAAATCAAACTCGGTTTGTGCTAGCTCTTTGAAACTTGGCACAATAATGTAGTTCCAAGTTCTATCGCTATGGTTTGTGTCCTATTGAATTAGCCAAACGCAGAGACTGACAAGAATCACATTCATTGAAAGGGGTAGCCAAGCTTCCAAAAAACTACGAGTTTCCTGAAATCTCAGCAAACATTTTTTCACCCAATCTTGATGATACTGGCAGGTAATGATCAGTACACCAGTACCACTTGGCTCACCAAATTTCGTTCTTCAAGGTTAAACCGTTCCTTTGCAGTAACCGTTTTCATGTTTAGTTTTCACTCTGTTTTCTCCTACATGGATACATGTAGTTGGAACTCTAAATCAAACACGGTTTGTGCTAGCTCTTTGAAACTTGGCACAATAATGTAGTTCCAAGTTCTATCGCTATGGTTTGTGTCCTATTGAAGTAGGCCAAGCAGAGACTGACGAGAATCACATTCATTGAAAGGGGTTGCCAAGCTTCCAAAAAACTACGAGTTTCCGGAAATCTCAGCAAACATTTTTTCACCCAATCTTGATGATACTGGCAGGTAATGATCAGTACAACAGTACCACTTGGCTCACCAAATTTCGTTCTTCTAGGTTAAAACTTTCCTTTGCAGTAACCGTTTTCATGTGTAGGTTTCACTCTGTTTTCTCCTATATGGATACATGTAGTTGGAACTCAAAATCAACACGGTTTCTGCTAGCTCTTTGAAACTTGTCACAATAATGTAGTTCCAAGTTCTATCGCTATGGTTTGTGTCCTATTGAATTAGCCCGACGCAGAGACTGACGAGAATCACTTTCATTGAAAGGGGTTGCCAAGTCGAAAAAAATACGAGTTTCCGGAAATCTCAGCAAACATTTTTTCACCCAATCTTGATGATACTTGCAGGTAATATTCACTACACCAATCACACTTGGCTCACCAAATTTCGTTCTTCTAGGTTAAACCGTTCCTTTGCAGTAACCGTTTTCATGTTTAGGTTTCACTCTGTTTTCTCCTATATGGATACATGTAGTTGGAACTCTAAATCAAACACGGTTTGTGCTAGCTCTTTGAAACGTGGCACATTAATGTAGTTCCAACTTCTATAGCTATGGTTTGTGTCCTATGGAAGTAGCCCAAAGCAGAGACTGACGAGAATCACATTTATTGAAACTGGTTGCCAAGTTTCCAAATACTAAGAGTTTCCTGAAATCTCAGCAAACATTTTTTCACCCAATCTTGATGATACTGGCAGGTAATGATCAGTACACCAGTACCACTTGGCTCAACAAATTTCGTTCTTCTAGGTTAAACCTTTCCTTTGCAGTAAACGTTTTCATGTGTAGGTTTCACTCTGTTTTCTCATATATGGATACATCTTTTTGGAACTCTAAATCAAACACGGTTTGTGCTAGCTCTTTGAAACTTGGCACAATAATGTAGTTCCAAGTTCTATCGCTATGGTTTGTGTAATATGGAAGTAGCCCCAAGCAGAGACTGACGAGAATCACATTCATTGAAAGGGGTTGCCAAGCTTCCAAAAAACTAAGAGTTTCCGGAAATCTCAGCAAACATTTTTTCAACCAATCTTGATGATACTTGCAGGTAATGATCAGTACACCAGTACCACTTGGCTCACCAAATTTCGTTCTTCTAGGTTAAACCTTTCCTTTGCAGTCACCGTTTTCATGTGTAGGTTTCACTCTGTTTTCTCCTATATGGATACATGTATTTGGAACTCTAAATCAAACATGGTTTGTGCTAGCTATTTGAAACTTGGCACAATAATGTAGTTCCAAGTTCTATCGATATGGTTTGTGTCCTATGGAAGTAGCCCAACGCAGAGACTGACGAGAATCACATTCATTGAAAGGGGTTGCCAAGCTTCCAAAAAACTACGAGTTTCCTGAAATCTCAGCAAACATTTTTTCACCCAATCTTGATGATAGTGGCAGGTAATGATCAGTACACCAGTCCCACTTGGCTGACCAAATTTCGTTCTTCAAGGTTAAACCGTACCTTTGCAGTAACCGTTTTCATGTTTAGGTTTCACTCTGTTTTCTGATATATGCATACATGTAGTTGGAACTCTAAATCAAACACGGTTTGTGCTAGCTCTTTGAAACTTGGCACAATAATGTAGTTCCAAGTTCTATCGCTATGGTTTGTGTCCTATTGAATTAGCCAAACGCAGAGACTGACAAGAATCACATCCATTGAAAGGTGTAGCCAAGCTTCCAAAAAACTACGAGTTTCCTGAAATCTCAGCAAACATTTTTCACCCAATCTTGATGATACTTGCAGGTAATATTCACTACAGCAATCACACTTGGCATACCAAATTTCGTTCTTCTAGGTTAAACCGTTCCTTTGCAGTAACCGTTTTCAGGTTTAGGTTTCACTCTGTTTTCTCGTATATGGATACATGTAGTTGGAACTCAAAATCAAACACGGTTTGTGCTAGCTCTTTGAAACTTGGCACAATAATGTAGTTCCAAGTTCTATCGCTATGGTTTGTGTCCTATTGAAGTAGCCCCAAGCAGAGACTGAAGAGAATCACTTTCATTGAGAGGGGTTGCCAAGCTTCCAAAAAACTACGAGTTTCCTGAAATCTCAGCAAACATTTTTTCACCCAATCTTGATGATACTGGCACGGAATGATCAGTACACCAGTCCCACTTGGCTCACCAAATTTGGTTCTTCTAGGTTAAACCATTCCTTTGCAGTAACCGTTTTCATGTTTAGGTTTCACTCTGTTTTCTCCTATATGGATACATGTAGTTAGAACTCTAAATCAAACACGGTTTGTGCTAGCTCTTGGAAACTTGGCACAATAATGTAGTTCCAAGTTCTATCGCTATGGTTTGTGTCCTTTGGAAGTAGCCCCAAGCAGAGACTGACGAGAATCACATTCATTGAGAGGGGTTGACAAGCTTCCAAAAAACTACGAGTTTCCAGAAATCTCAGCAAACATTTTTTCACCCAATCTTGATGATACTTGCAGGTAATGATCAGTACACCAGTACCACTTGGCTCACCAAATTTCGTTCTTCTAGGTTAAACCGTTCCTTTGCAGTAACCGTTTTCATGTTTAGGTTTCACTCTGTTTTCTCCTATATGAATACATGTATTTGGAACTCTAAATCAAACATGGTTTGTGCTAGCTCTATGAAACTTATCACAATAATTTATTTCCAAGTTCTATCGCTATGGTTTGTGTCCTATTGAATTAGCCAAACGCAGAGACTGACCAGAATCACATTCATTGAAAGGGGTAGCCAAGCTTCCAAAAAACTACGAGTTTCCTGAAATCTCAGCAAACATTTTTTCACCCAATCTTGATGATACTGGCAGGTAATGATCAGTACACCAGTACCACTTGGCTCACCAAATTTCGTTCTTCAAGGTTAAACCGTTCCTTTGCAGTAACCGTTTTCATGTTTAGGTTTAACTCTGTTTTCTCCTATATGGATACATGTAGTTGGAACTCTAAATCAAACACGGTTTGTGCTAGCTCTTTGAAACTTGGCACAATAATGTAGTTCCAAGTTCTATCGCTATCGTTTTTGTCCTATTGAAGTAGCCCCAAGCAGAGACTGACGAGAATCACATTCATTGAAAGGGGTTG
The DNA here is from genome assembly GCF_045843805.1 of Urocitellus parryii. Classification (NCBI taxonomy): domain Eukaryota; kingdom Metazoa; phylum Chordata; class Mammalia; order Rodentia; family Sciuridae; genus Urocitellus; species Urocitellus parryii. Next base: position 70,016 of record NW_027551842.1, read on the forward strand.
CCAAGCTTCCAAAAACTACGAGTTTCCTGAAATCTCAGCAAACATTTTTTCACCCAATCTTGATGATACTGGCAGGTAATGATCAGTACACCAGTACCACTTGGCTCACCAAATTTCGTTCTTCAAGGTTAAACCGTTCCTTTGCAGTAACCGTTTTCATGTTTAGGTTTCACTCTGTTTTCTAGTATATGGATACATGTAGTTGGAACTCTAAATCAAACACGGTTTGTGCTAGCTCTTTGAAACTTGGCACAATAATGTAGTTCCAACTTCTATAGCTATGGTTTGTGTCCTATGGAAGTAGCCCCAAGCAGAGACTGACGAGAATCACATTCATTGAAAGGGGTTGCCAAGCTTCCAAAAAACTACGAGTTTCCGGAAATTTCAGCAAGTATTTTTTCACCCAATCTTGATGATACTGGCAGGTAATGATCACTACACCAGTCCCACTTGGCTCACCAAATTTCGTTCTTCAAGGTTAAACCGTTCCTTTGCAGTAACCGTTTTCATGTTTAGGTTTCACTCTGTTTTCTCGTATATGGATACATGTAGTTGGAACTCTAAATCAAACACGGTTTGTGCTAGCTCTTTGAAACTTGGCACAATAATGTAGTTCCAAGTTCTATCGCTATGGTTTGTGTCCTATTGAAGTAGCCCCAAGCAGAGACTGACGAGAATCACTTTCATTGAAAGGGGTTGCCAAGCTTCCAAAAAACTACGAGTTTCCGGAAATCTCAGCAAACATTTTTTCACCCAATCTTGATGATACTGGCAGGTAATGATCAGTACACCAGTACCACTTGGCTCACCAAATTTCGTTCTTCTAGGTTAAACCTTTCCTTTGCAGTAAACGTTTTCATGTGTAGGTTTCACTCTGTTTTCTCCTATATGGATACATGTAGTTGGAACTCAAAATCAACACGGTTTCTGCTAGCTCTTTGAAACTTGGCACAATAATGTATTTCCAAGTTCTATCGCTATGGTTTGTGTCCTATTGAATTAGCCCCACGCAGAGACTGACGAGAATCACTTTCATTGAAAGGAGTTGCCAAGCTTCGAAAAAAAATACGAGATCCGGAAATCTCAGCAAACATTTTTCACCCAATCTTGATGATACTTGCAGGTAATATTCACTACACCAATCACACTTGGCATACCAAATTTCGTTCTTCTAGGTTAAACCGTTCCTTTGCAGTAACCGTTTTCAGGTTTAGGTTTCACTCTGTTTTCTCCTATATGGATACATGTAGTTGGAACTCTAAATCAAACACGGTTTGTGCTAGCTCTTTGAAACTTGGCACAATAATGTAGTTCCAAGTTGTATCACTATGGTTTGTGTCCTATTGAAGTAGCCCCAAGCAGAGACTGAAGAGAATCACTTTCATTGAAAGGGGTTGCCAAGCTTAAAAAATTACGAGTTTCCTGAAATCTCAGCAAACATTTTTTCACCCAATCTTGATGATACTGGCACGGAATGATCAGTACACCAGTCCCACTTGGCTCACCAAATTTGGTTCTTCTAGGTTAAACCGTTCCTTTGCAGTAACCGTTTTCATGTTTAGGTTTCACTCTGTTTTCTCCTATATGGATACATGTAGTTAGAACTCTAAATCAAACACGGTTTGTGCTAGCACTTTGAAACTTGGCACAATAATGTAGTTCCAAGTTCTATCGCTATGGTTTGTGTCCTATGGAAGTAGCCCCAAGCAGAGACTGACGAGAATCACATTCATTGAGAGGGGTTGCCAAGCTTCCAAAAAACTACGAGTTTCCTGAAATCTCAGCAAATATTTTTTCACCCAATCTTGATGATAGTGGCAGATAATGATCACTACACCAGTCCCACTTGGCTCACCAAATTTCGTTCTTCAAGGTTAAACCATTCCTTTGCAGTAACCGTTTTCATGTTTAGGTTTCACTCTGTTTTCTCCTATATGGATACATGTAGTTGGAACTCTAAATCAAACACGGTTTGTGCTAGCTCTTTGAAACTTGGCACAATAATGTAGTTCCAAGTTCTATCCCTATGGTTCGTGTCCTATTGAAGTAGCCCCAAGCAGAGACTGACGAGAATCACTTTCATTGAAAGGGTATGCCAAGCTT
>NW_027551843.1:0-72081 GCF_045843805.1 Urocitellus parryii
TCTTCTAGGTTAAACCGTTCCTTTGCAGTAACCGTTTTCATGTTTAGGTTTCACTCTGTTTTCTCCTATATGGATACATGTACTTGGAACTCTAAATCAAACACGGTTTGTGCTAGCTCTTTGAAACTTGGCACAATAATGTAGTTCCAAGTTCTATCGCTATGGTTGGTGTCCTATTGAAGTAGCCCCAAGCAGAGACTGAGGAGAATCACTTTCATTGAAAGGGGTTGCCAAGCTTCCAAAAACTACGAGTTTCTGAAATCTCAGCAAACGTTTTTTCACCCAATCTTGATGATACTGGCAGGTAATGATCAGTACACCAATCCCACTTGGCTCACCAAATTTCGTTCTTCTAGGTTAAACCGTTCCTTTGCAGTAACCGTTTTCATGTTTAGGTTTCACTCTGTTTTCTCCTATATGGATACATGTAGTTGGAACTCTAAATGAAACATGGTTTGTGCTAGCTCTTTGAAACTTGGCACTATAATATAGTTCCAAGTTCTATCGCTATGGATTGTGTCCTATCGAAATAGCCCCAAGCAGAGACTGACGAGAATCACTTTAATTGAAAGGGGTTGCCAAGCTTCCAAAAAACTACGAGTTTCCGGAAATCTCAGCAAACATTTTTTCACCCAATCTTGATGATACTGGCAGGTAATGATCAGTACACCAATCCCACTTGGCTCACCAAATTTCGTTCTTCTAGGTTAAACCGTTCCTTTGCAGGAACCGTTTTCATGTTTAGGTTTCACTCTGTTTTCTCCTATATGGATACAAGTAGTTGGAACTCTAAATCAAACACGGTTTGTGCTAGCTCTTTCAAACTTGGCACAATAATGTAGTTCCAAGTTCTATCGCTATGGTTGGTGTCCTATTGAAGTAGCCCCAAGCAGAGACTGACGAGAATCACTTTCATTGAAAGGGGTTGCCAAGCTTCCAAAAAACTGCGAGTTTCCGGAAATCTCAGCAAACATTTTTTCACCCAATCTTGATCACACTCCAGGTAAAGATCAGTACAACAATCCCACTTGGCTCACAAAATTTCGTTCTTCTAGGTTAAACCGTTCCTTTGCAGTAACCGTTTTCATGTTTAGGTTTCACTCTGTTTTCTCCTATATGGATACATGTAGTTGGAACTCTAAATCAAACACGGTTTGTGCTAGCTCTTTGAAACTTGGCACAATAATGTAGTTCCAAGTTCTATCCGCTATGGTTGATGTCCTATTGACTAGCCCCAAGCAGAGACTGACGAGAATCACTTTCATTGAAAGGGGTTGCCAAGCTTCCAAAAAACTACGAGTTTCCTGAAATCTCAGCAAACGTTTTTTCACCCAATCTTGATGATACTGGCAGGTAATGATCAGTACACCAATCCCACTTGGCTCACCAAATTTCGTTCTTCTAGGTTAAACCGTTCCTTTGCAGTAACCGTTTTCATGTTTAGGTTTCACTCTGTTTTCTCCTATATGGATACATGTAGTTGGAACTCTAAATGAAACACGGTTTGTGCTAGCTCTTTGAAACTTGGCACTATAATGTAGTTCCAAGTTCTATCGCTATGGATTGTGTCCTATCGAAATAGACCTAAGCAGAGACTGACGAGAATCACTTTCATTGAAAGGGGTTGCCAAGCTTCCAAAAAACTACGAGTTTCCGGAAATCTCAGCAAACATTTTTTCACCCAATCTTGATGATACTGGCAGGTAATAATCAGTACACCAATCCCACTTGGCTCACCAAATTTCGTTTTTCTAGGTTAAACCGTTCCTTTGCAGGAACCGTTTTCATGTTTAGGTTTCACTCTGTTTTCTCCTATATGGATACAAGTAGTTGGAACTCTAAATCAAACACGGTTTGTGCTAGCTCTTTGAAACTTGGCACAATAATGTAGTTCCAAGTTCTATCGCTATGGTTGGTGTCCTATTGAAGTAGCCCCAAGCAGAGACTGACGAGAATCACTTTCATTGAAAGGGGTTGCCAAGCTTCCAAAAAACTACGAGTTTCCGGAAATCTCAGCAAACATTTTTCACCCAATCTTGATGATACTGGCAGGTAATGATCAGTACACCAATCCCACTTGGCTCACCAAATTTCGTTCTTCTAGGTTAAACCGTTCCTTTGCAGTAACCGTTTTCATGTTTAGGTTTCACTCTGTTTTCTCATATATGGATACATGTAGTTGGAACTCTAATTCAAACACGGTTTGTGCTAGCTCTTTGAAACTTGGCACAATAATGTAGTTCCAAGTTCTATCGCTATGGATGGTACCCTATCGAAGTAGCCCCAAGCAGAGACTGACGAGAATCACTTCAATTGAAAGGGGTTGCCAAGCTTCCAAAAAACTACGAGTTTCCTGAAATCTCAGCAAACATTTTTTCACCCAATCTTGATGATACTGGCAGGTAATGATCAGTACACCAATCCCACTTGGCTCACCAAATTTTCGTTCTTCTAGGTTAAACCGTTCCTTTGCAGGAACCGTTTTCATGTTTAGGTTTCACTCTGTTTTCTCCTATATGGATACAAGTAGTTGGAACTCTAAATCAAACACGGTTTGTGCTAGCTCTTTGAAACTTGGCACAATAATGTAGTTCCAAGTTCTATCGCTATGGTTGGTGTCCTATTGAAGTAGCCCCAAGCAGAGACTGACGAGAATCACTTTCATTGAAAGGGGTTGCCAACCTTCCAAAAAACTACGAGTTTCCGGAAATCTCAGCAAACATTTTTTCACCCAATCTTGATGATACTGGCAGGTAATGATCAGTACACCAATCCCACTTGGCTCACCAAATTTCGTTCTTCTAGGTTAAACCGTTCCTTTGCAGTAACTGTTTTCATGTTTAGGTTTCACTCTGTTTTCTCCTATATGGATACAGGTAGTTGGAACTCTAAATCAAACACGGTTTGTGCTAGCTCTTTGAAACTTGGCACAATAATGTAGTTCCAAGTTCCATCGCTATGGTTGGTGTCCTATTGAAGTAGCCCCAAGCAGAGACAGAGGAGAATCACTTTCATTGACAGGGGTTGCCAAGCTTCCAAAAAACTACGAGTTTCCTGAAATCTCAGCATACATTTTTTCACCCAATCTTGATGATACTGGCAGGTAATGATCAGTACACCAATCCCACTTGGCTCACCAAATTTCGTTCTTCTAGGTTAAACCGTTCCTTTGCAGTAACCGTTTTCATGTTTAGGTTTGACTCTGTTTTCTCCTATATGGATACATGTAGTTGGAACTCTAAATGAAACATGGTTTGTGCTAGCTCTTTGAAACTTGGCAAAATAATGTAGTTCCAAGTTCTATCGCTATGGTTGGTGTCCTATTGAAGTAGCCCCAAGCAGAGACTGACGAGAATCACTTTCATTGAAAGGGGTTGCCAAGCTTCCAAAAAATTACGAGTTTCCGGAAATCTCAGCAAACATTTTTTCACCCAATCTTGATGATCCTGGCAGGTAATGATCAGTACACCAATCCCACTTGGCTCACCAAATTTCGTTCTTCTAGGTTAAACCGTTTCTTTGCAGTAACCGTATTCATGTTTAGGTTTCACTCTGTTTTCTCCTATATGGATACATGTAGTTGGAACTCTAAATCAAACACGGTTTGTGCTAGCTCTTTGAAACTTGGCACAATAATGTAGTTCCAAGTTCTATCGCTATGGTTGGTGTCCTATTGAAGTAGCCCCAACAGAGACTGACGAGAATCACTTTCATTGAAAGGGGTTGCCAAGCTTCCAAAAAACTACCAGTTTCCGGAAATCTCAGCAAATATTTTTTCACCCAATCTTGATCACACTGGCAGGTAATGATCAGTACACCAATCCCACTTGTCTCACCAAATTTCGTTCTTCTACGTTAAACCGTTCCTTTGCAGTAACCGTTTTCATGTTTCGGTTTCAGTTTGTTTTCTCCTATATGGATACATGTAGTTGGAACTCTAAATCAAACACGGTTTGTGCTAGCTCTTTGAAACTTGGCACAATAATGTAGTTCCAAGTTCTATCGCTATGGTTGGTGTCCTATTGAAGTAGCCCCAAGCAGAGACTGAGGAGAATCACTTTCATTGAAAGGGGTTGCCAAGCTTCCAAAAACTACGAGTTTCCTGAAATCTCAGCAAACATTTTTTCACCCAATCTTGATGATACTGGCAGGTAATGATCAGTACACCAATCCCACTTGGCTCACCAAATTTCATTCTTCTAGGTTAAAACGTTCCTTTGCAGAAACCGTTTTCATGTTTAGGTTTCACTCTGTTTTCTCCTATATGGATACATGTAGTTGGAACTCTAAATCAAACACGGTTTGTGCTAGCTCTTTGAAACTTGGCACAATAATGTAGTTCCAAGTTCTATCGCTATGGTTGGTGTCCTAGTGAAGTAGCCCCAAGCAGAGACTGACGAGAATCACTTTCATTGAAAGGGGTTGCCAAGCTTCCAAAAAACTACGAGTTTCCTGAAATCTCAGCAAATATTTTTTCACCCAATCTTGATGATACTGGCAGGTAATGATCAGTACACCAATCCCACTTAGCTCACCAAATTTCGTTCTTCTAGGTTAAACCGTTCCTTTGCAAGAACCGTTTTCATGTTTAGGTTTCGCTCTGTTTTCTCCTATATGGATACAAGTAGTTGGAACTCTAAATCAAACACGGTTTGTGCTAGCTCTTTGAAACTTGGCACAATAATGTAGTTCCAAGTTCTATCGCTATGGTTGGTGTCCTATTGAAGTAGCCCCAAGCAGAGACTGACGAGAATCACTTTCATTGAAAGGGGTTGCCAAGCTTCCAAAAAACTACGAGTTTCCGGAAATCTCAGCAAACATTTTTTCACCCAATCTTGATCACACCCCAGGTAAAGATCAGTACAACAATCCCACTTGGCTCACCAAATTTCGTTCTTCTAGGTTAAACCGTTCCTTTGCAGTAACCGTTTTCATGTTTAGGTTTCACTCTGTTTTCTCCTATATGGATACATGTACTTGGAACTCTAAATCAAACACGGTTTGTGCTAGCTCTTTGAAACTTGGCACAATAATGTAGTTCCAAGTTCTATCGCTATGGTTGGTGTCCTATTGAAGTAGCCCCAAGCAGAGACTGACGAGAATCACTTTCATTGAAAGGGGTTGCCAAGCTTCCAAAAAACTACGAGTTTCCTGAAATCTCAGCAAACGTTTTTTCACCCAATCTTGATGATACTGGCAGGTAATGATCAGTACACCAATCCCACTTGGCTCACCAAATTTCGTTCTTCTAGGTTAAACCGTTCCTTTGCAGTAACCGTTTTCATGTTTAGGTTTCACTCTGTTTTCTCCTATATGGATACATGTAGTTGGAACTCTAAATGAAACATGGTTTGTGCTAGCTCTTTGAAACTTGGCACTATAATATAGTTCCAAGTTCTATCGCTATGGATTGTGTCCTATCGAAATAGCCCCAAGCAGAGACTGACGAGAATCACTTTAATTGAAAGGGGTTGCCAAGCTTCCAAAAAACTACGAGTTTCCGGAAATCTCAGCAAACATTTTTTCACCCAATCTTGATGATACTGGCAGGTAATGATCAGTACACCAATCCCACTTGGCTCACCAAATTTCGTTCTTCTAGGTTAAACCGTTCCTTTGCAGGAACCGTTTTCATGTTTAGGTTTCACTCTGTTTTCTCCTATATGGATACAAGTAGTTGGAACTCTAAATCAAACACGGTTTGTGCTAGCTCTTTCAAACTTGGCACAATAATGTAGTTCCAAGTTCTATCGCTATGGTTGGTGTCCTATTGAAGTAGCCCCAAGCAGAGACTGACGAGAATCACTTTCATTGAAAGGGGTTGCCAAGCTTCCAAAAAACTGCGAGTTTCCGGAAATCTCAGCAAACATTTTTTCACCCAATCTTGATCACACTCCAGGTAAAGATCAGTACAACAATCCCACTTGGCTCACAAAATTTCGTTCTTCTAGGTTAAACCGTTCCTTTGCAGTAACCGTTTTCATGTTTAGGTTTCACTCTGTTTTCTCCTATATGGATACATGTAGTTGGAACTCTAAATCAAACACGGTTTGTGCTAGCTCTTTGAAACTTGGCACAATAATGTAGTTCCAAGTTCTATCGCTATGGTTGATGTCCTATTGACTAGCCCCAAGCAGAGACTGACGAGAATCACTTTCATTGAAAGGGGTTGCCAAGCTTCCAAAAAACTACGAGTTTCCTGAAATCTCAGCAAACGTTTTTTCACCCAATCTTGATGATACTGGCAGGTAATGATCAGTACACCAATCCCACTTGTCTCACCAAATTTCGTTCTTCTAGGTTAAACCGTTCCTTTGCAGTAACCGTTTTCATGTTTAGGTTTCACTCTGTTTTCTCCTATATGGATACATGTAGTTGGAACTCTAAATGAAACACGGTTTGTGCTAGCTCTTTGAAACTTGGCACTATAATGTAGTTCCAAGTTCTATCGCTATGGATTGTGTCCTATCGAAATAGACCTAAGCAGAGACTGACGAGAATCACTTTCATTGAAAGGGGTTGCCAAGCTTCCAAAAAACTACGAGTTTCCGGAAATCTCAGCAAACATTTTTTCACCCAATCTTGATGATACTGGCAGGTAATAATCAGTACACCAATCCCACTTGGCTCACCAAATTTCGTTTTTCTAGGTTAAACCGTTCCTTTGCAGGAACCGTTTTCATGTTTAGGTTTCACTCTGTTTTCTCCTATATGGATACAAGTAGTTGGAACTCTAAATCAAACACGGTTTGTGCTAGCTCTTTGAAACTTGGCACAATAATGTAGTTCCAAGTTCTATCGCTATGGTTGGTGTCCTATTGAAGTAGCCCCCAAGCAGAGACTGACGAGAATCACTTTCATTGAAAGGGGTTGCCAAGCTTCCAAAAAACTACGAGTTTCCGGAAATCTCAGCAAACATTTTTTCACCCAATCTTGATGATACTGGCAGGTAATGATCAGTACACCAATCCCACTTGGCTCACCAAATTTCGTTCTTCTAGGTTAAACCGTTCCTTTGCAGGAACCGTTTTCATGTTTAGGTTTCACTCTGTTTTCTCATATATGGATACATGTAGTTGGAACTCTAAATCAAACACGGTTTGTGCTAGCTCTTTGAAACTTGGCACAATAATGTAGTTCCAAGTTCTATCGCTATGGATGGTACCCTATCGAAGTAGCCCCAAGCAGAGACTGACGAGAATCACTTCAATTGAAAGGGGTTGCCAAGCTTCCAAAAAACTACGAGTTTCCTGAAATCTCAGCAAACATTTTTTCACCCAATCTTGATGATACTGGCAGGTAATGATCAGTACACCAATCCCACTTGGCTCACCAAATTTCGTTCTTCTAGGTTAAACCGTTCCTTTGCAGGAACCGTTTTCATGTTTAGGTTTCACTCTGTTTTCTCCTATATGGATACAAGTAGTTGGAACTCTAAATCAAACACGGTTTGTGCTAGCTCTTTGAAACTTGGCACAATAATGTAGTTCCAAGTTCTATCGCTATGGTTGGTGTCCTATTGAAGTAGCCCCAAGCAGAGACTGACGAGAATCACTTTCATTGAAAGGGGTTGCCAACCTTCCAAAAAACTACGAGTTTCCGGAAATCTCAGCAAACATTTTTTCACCCAATCTTGATGATACTGGCAGGTAATGATCAGTACACCAATCCCACTTGGCTCACCAAATTTCGTTCTTCTAGGTTAAACCGTTCCTTTGCAGTAACTGTTTTCATGTTTAGGTTTCACTCTGTTTTCTCCTATATGGATACAGGTAGTTGGAACTCTAAATCAAACACGGTTTGTGCTAGCTCTTTGAAACTTGGCACAATAATGTAGTTCCAAGTTCCATCGCTATGGTTGGTGTCCTATTGAAGTAGCCCCAAGCAGAGACAGAGGAGAATCACTTTCATTGACAGGGGTTGCCAAGCTTCCAAAAAACTACGAGTTTCCTGAAATCTCAGCATACATTTTTTCACCCAATCTTGATGATACTGGCAGGTAATGATCAGTACACCAATCCCACTTGGCTCACCAAATTTCGTTCTTCTAGGTTAAACCGTTCCTTTGCAGTAACCGTTTTCATGTTTAGGTTTGACTCTGTTTTCTCCTATATGGATACATGTAGTTGGAACTCTAAATGAAACATGGTTTGTGCTAGCTCTTTGAAACTTGGCAAAATAATGTAGTTCCAAGTTCTATCGCTATGGTTGGTGTCCTATTGAAGTAGCCCCAAGCAGAGACTGACGAGAATCACTTTCATTGAAAGGGGTTGCCAAGCTTCCAAAAAATTACGAGTTTCCGGAAATCTCAGCAAACATTTTTTCACCCAATCTTGATGATCCTGGCAGGTAATGATCAGTACACCAATCCCACTTGGCTCACCAAATTTCGTTCTTCTAGGTTAAACCGTTTCTTTGCAGTAACCGTATTCATGTTTAGGTTTCACTCTGTTTTTCTCCTATATGGATACATGTAGTTGGAACTCTAAATCAAACACGGTTTGTGCTAGCTCTTTGAAACTTGGCACAATAATGTAGTTCCAAGTTCTATCGCTATGGTTGGTGTCCTATTGAAGTAGCGCCAACAGAGACTGACGAGAATCACTTTCATTGAAAGGGGTTGCCAAGCTTCCAAAAAACTACCAGTTTCCGGAAATCTCAGCAAATATTTTTTCACCCAATCTTGATCACACTGGCAGGTAATGATCAGTACACCAATCCCACTTGTCTCACCAAATTTCGTTCTTCTACGTTAAACCGTTCCTTTGCAGTAACCGTTTTCATGTTTAGGTTTCAGTTTGTTTTCTCCTATATGGATACATGTAGTTGGAACTCTAAATCAAACACGGTTTGTGCTAGCTCTTTGAAACTTGGCACAATAATGTAGTTCCAAGTTCTATCGCTATGGTTGGTGTCCTATTGAAGTAGCCCCAAGCAGAGACTGAGGAGAATCACTTTCATTGAAAGGGGTTGCCAAGCTTCCAAAAAACTACGAGTTTCCTGAAATCTCAGCAAACATTTTTTCACCCAATCTTGATGATACTGGCAGGTAATGATCAGTACACCAATCCCACTTGGCTCACCAAATTTCATTCTTCTAGGTTAAAACGTTCCTTTGCAGAAACCGTTTTCATGTTTAGGTTTCACTCTGTTTTCTCCTATATGGATACATGTAGTTGGAACTCTAAATCAAACACGGTTTGTGCTAGCTCTTTGAAACTTGGCACAATAATGTAGTTCCAAGTTCTATCGCTATGGTTGGTGTCCTAGTGAAGTAGCCCCAAGCAGAGACTGACGAGAATCACTTTCATTGAAAGGGGTTGCCAAGCTTCCAAAAAACTACGAGTTTCCTGAAATCTCAGCAAACATTTTTTCACCCAATCTTGATGATACTGGCAGGTAATGATCAGTACACCAATCCCACTTGGCTCACCAAATTTCGTTCTTCTAGGTTAAACCGTTCCTTTGCAGTAACCGTTTTCATGTTTAGGTTTGACTCTGTTTTCTCCTATATGGATACATGTAGTTGGAACTCTAAATGAAACATGGTTTGTGCTAGCTCTTTGAAACTTGGCAAAATAATGTAGTTCCAAGTTCTATCGCTATGGTTGGTGTCCTATTGAAGTAGCCCCAAGCAGAGACTGACGAGAATCACTTTCATTGAAAGGGGTTGCCAAGCTTCCAAAAAATTACGAGTTTCCGGAAATCTCAGCAAACATTTTTTCACCCAATCTTGATGATCCTGGCAGGTAATGATCAGTACACCAATCCCACTTGGCTCACCAAATTTCGTTCTTCTAGGTTAAACCGTTCCTTTGCAGTAACCGTATTCATGTTTAGGTTTCACTCTGTTTTTTCCTATATGGATACATGTAGTTGGAACTCTAAATCAAACACGGTTTGTGCTAGCTCTTTGAAACTTGGCACAATAATGTAGTTCCAAGTTCTATCGCTATGGTTGGTGTCCTAGTGAAGTAGCCCCAAGCAGAGACTGACGAGAATCACTTTCATTGAAAAGGGTTGCCAAGCTTCCAAAAAACTGCGAGTTTCCTGAAACCTCAGCAAACATTTTTTCACCCAATCTTGATGATAATGGCAGGTAATGATCAGTACACCAATCCCACTTGGCTCACCAAATTTCGTTCTTCTAGGTTAAACCGTTCCTTTGCAGTAACCGTTTTCATGTTTAGGTTTCACTCTGTTTTCTCCTATATGGATACATGTAGTTGGAACTCTAAATCAAACACGGTTTGTGCTAGCTCTTTGAAACTTGGCACAATAATGTAGTTCCAAGTTCTATCGCTATGGTTGGTGTCCTATTGAAGTAGCCCCAAGCAGAGACTGAAGAGAATCACTTTCATTGAAAGGGGTTGCCAAGCTTCCAAAAAACTACGAGTTTCCTGAAATCTCAGCAAACATTTTTTCACCCAATCTTGATGATACTGGCAGGTAATGATCAGTACACCAATCCCACTTGGCTCACCAAATTTCGTTCTTCTAGGTTAAACCGTTCCTTTGCAGGAACCGTTTTCATGTTTAGGTTTCACTCTGTTTTCTCCTATATGGATACCAGTAGTTGGAACTCTAAATCAAACACGGTTTGTGCTAGCTCTTTGAAACTTGGCACAATAATGTAGTTCCAAGTTCTATCGCTATGGTTGGTGTCCTATTGAAGTAGCCCCAAGCAGAGACTGACGAGAATCACTTTCATTGAAAGGGGTTGCCAAGCTTCCAAAAAACTACGAGTTTCCGTAAATCTCAGCAAACGTTTTTTTCACCCAATCTTGATGATACTGGCAGGTAATGATCAGTACACCAATCCCACTTGTCTCACCAAATTTCGTTCTTCTAGGTTAAACCGTTCCTTTGCAGTAACCGTTTTCATGTTTAGGTTTCACTCTGTTTTCTCATATATGGATACATGTAGTTGGAACTCTAAATCAAACACGGTTTGTGCTAGCTCTTTGAAACTTGGCACAATAATATAGTTCCAAGTTCTATCGCTATGGATGGTACCCTATCGAAGTAGCCCCAAGCAGAGACTGACGAGAATCACTTTAATTGAAAGGGGTTGCCAAGCTTCCAAAAAACTACGAGTTTCCTGAAATCTCAGCAAACATTTTTTCACCCAATCTTGATGATACTGGCAGGTAATGATCAGTACACCAATCCCACTTGGCTCACCAAATTTCGTTCTTCTAGGTTAAACCGTTCCTTTGCAGGAACCGTTTTCATGTTTAGGTTTCACTCAGTTTTCTCCTATATGGATACAAGTAGTTGGAACTCTAAATCAAACACGGTTTGTGCTAGCTCTTTGAAACTTGGCACAATAATGTAGTTCCAAGTTCTATCGCTATGGATTGTGTCCTATCGAAATAGCCCCAAGCAGAGACTGACGAGAATCACTTTCATTGAAAGGGGTTGCCAAGCTTCCAAAAAACTACGAGTTTCCGGAAATCTCAGCAACATTTTTTCACCCAATCTTGATGATACTGGCAGGTAATGATCAGTACACCAATCCCACTTGGCTCACCAAATTTCGTTCTTCTAGGTTAAACCGTTCCTTTGCAGGAACCGTTTTCATGTTTAGGTTTCACTCTGTTTTCTCCTATATGGATACACGTAGTTGGAACTCTAAATCAAACACGGTTTGTGCTAGCTCTTTGAAACTTGGCACAATAATGTAGTTCCAAGTTCTATCGCTATGGTTGGTGTCCTATTGAAGTAGCCCCAAGCAGAGACTGACGAGAATCACTTTCATTGAAAGGGGTTGCCAAGCTTCCAAAAAACTACGAGTTTCCGGAAATCTCAGCAAACATTTTTTCACCCAATCTTGATCACACTCCAGGTAAAGATCAGTACAACAATCCCACTTGGCTCACCAAATTTCGTTCTTCTAGGTTAAACCGTTCCTTTGCAGTAACCGTTTTCATGTTTAGGTTTCACTCTGTTTTCTCCTATATGGATACATGTAGTTGGAACTCTAAATCAAACACGGTTTGTGCTAGCTCTTTGAAACTTGGCACAATAATGTAGTTCCAAGTTCTATCGCTATGGTTGATGTCCTATTGAAGTAGCCCCAAGCAGAGACTGACGAGAATCACTTTCATTGAAAGGGGTTGCCAAGCTTCCAAAAAACTACGAGTTTCCTGAAATCTCAGCAAACGTTTTTTCACCCAATCTTGATGATACTATCAGGTAATGATCAGTACACCAATCCCACTTGGCTCACCAAATTTCGTTCTTCTAGGTTAAACCGTTCCTTTGCAGTAACCGTTTTCATGTTTAGGTTTCACTCTGTTTTCTCCTATATGGATACATGTAGTTGGAACTCTAAATGAAACACGGTTTGTGCTAGCTCTTTGAAACTTGGCACTATAATGTAGTTCCAAGTTCTATCGCTATGGATTGTGTCCTATCGAAATAGCCCTAAGCAGAGACTGACGAGAATCACTTTCATTGAAAGGGGTTGCCAAGCTTCCAAAAAACTACGAGTTTCCGGAAATCTCAGCAAACATTTTTTCACCCAATCTTGATGATACTGGCAGGTAATAATCAGTACACCAATCCCACTTGGCTCACGAAATTTCGTTTTTCTAGGTTAAACCGTTCCTTTGCAGGAACCGTTTTCATGTTTAGGTTTCACTCTGTTTTCTCCTATATGGATACAAGTAGTTGGAACTCTAAATCAAACACGGTTTGTGCTAGCTCTTTGAAACTTGGCACAAAAATGTAGTTCCAAGTTCTATCGCTATGGTTGGTGTCCTATTGAAGTAGCCCCAAGCAGAGACTGACGAGAATCACTTTCATTGAAAGGGGTTGCCAAGCTTCCAAAAAACTACGAGTTTCCGGAAATCTCAGCAAACATTTTTTCACCCAATCTTGATGATACTGGCAGGTAATGATCAGTACACCAATCCCACTTGGCTCACCAAATTTCGTTCTTCTAGGTTAAACCGTTCCTTTGCAGTAACCGTTTTCATGTTTAGGTTTCACTCTGTTTTCTCATATATGGATACATGTAGTTGGAACTCTAAATCAAACACGGTTTGTGCTAGCTCTTTGAAACTTGGCACAATAATATAGTTCCAAGTTCTATCGCTATGGATGGTACCCTATCGAAGTAGCCCCAAGCAGAGACTGACGAGAATCACTTTAATTGAAAGGGGTTGCCAAGCTTCCAAAAAACTACGAGTTTCCTGAAATCTCAGCAAACATTTTTTCACCCAATCTTGATGATACTGGCAGGTAATGATCAGTACACCAATCCCACTTGGCTCACCAAATTTCGTTCTTCTAGGTTAAACCGTTCCTTTGCAGGAACCGTTTTCATGTTTAGGTTTCACTCAGTTTTCTCCTATATGGATACAAGTAGTTGGAACTCTAAATCAAACACGGTTTGTGCTAGCTCTTTGAAACTTGGCACAATAATGTAGTTCCAAGTTCTATCGCTATGGATTGTGTCCTATCGAAATAGCCCCAAGCAGAGACTGACGAGAATCACTTTCATTGAAAGGGGTTGCCAAGCTTCCAAAAAACTACGAGTTTCCGGAAATCTCAGCAAACATTTTTTCACCCAATCTTGATGATACTGGCAGGTAATGATCAGTACACCAATCCCACTTGGCTCACCAAATTTCGTTCTTCTAGGTTAAACCGTTCCTTTGCAGGAACCGTTTTCATGTTTAGGTTTCACTCTGTTTTCTCCTATATGGATACACGTAGTTGGAACTCTAAATCAAACACGGTTTGTGCTAGCTCTTTGAAACTTGGCACAATAATGTAGTTCCAAGTTCTATCGCTATGGTTGGTGTCCTATTGAAGTAGCCCCAAGCAGAGACTGACGAGAATCACTTTCATTGAAAGGGGTTGCCAAGCTTCCAAAAAACTACGAGTTTCCGGAAATCTCAGCAAACATTTTTTCACCCAATCTTGATCACACTCCAGGTAAAGATCAGTACAACAATCCCACTTGGCTCACCAAATTTCGTTCTTCTAGGTTAAACCGTTCCTTTGCAGTAACCGTTTTCATGTTTAGGTTTCACTCTGTTTTCTCCTATATGGATACATGTAGTTGGAACTCTAAATCAAACACGGTTTGTGCTAGCTCTTTGAAACTTGGCACAATAATGTAGTTCCAAGTTCTATCGCTATGGTTGATGTCCTATTGAAGTAGCCCCAAGCAGAGACTGACGAGAATCACTTTCATTGAAAGGGGTTGCCAAGCTTCCAAAAAACTACGAGTTTCCTGAAATCTCAGCAAACGTTTTTTCACCCAATCTTGATGATACTATCAGGTAATGATCAGTACACCAATCCCACTTGGCTCACCAAATTTCGTTCTTCTAGGTTAAACCGTTCCTTTGCAGTAACCGTTTTCATGTTTAGGTTTCACTCTGTTTTCTCCTATATGGATACATGTAGTTGGAACTCTAAATGAAACACGGTTTGTGCTAGCTCTTTGAAACTTGGCACTATAATGTAGTTCCAAGTTCTATCGCTATGGATTGTGTCCTATCGAAATAGCCCTAAGCAGAGACTGACGAGAATCACTTTCATTGAAAGGGGTTGCCAAGCTTCCAAAAAACTACGAGTTTCCGGAAATCTCAGCAAACATTTTTTCACCCAATCTTGATGATACTGGCAGGTAATAATCAGTACACCAATCCCACTTGGCTCACGAAATTTCGTTTTTCTAGGTTAAACCGTTCCTTTGCAGGAACCGTTTTCATGTTTAGGTTTCACTCTGTTTTCTCCTATATGGATACAAGTAGTTGGAACTCTAAATCAAACACGGTTTGTGCTAGCTCTTTGAAACTTGGCACAAAAATGTAGTTCCAAGTTCTATCGCTATGGTTGGTGTCCTATTGAAGTAGCCCCAAGCAGAGACTGACGAGAATCACTTTCATTGAAAGGGGTTGCCAAGCTTCCAAAAAACTACGAGTTTCCGGAAATCTCAGCAAACATTTTTTCACCCAATCTTGATGATACTGGCAGGTAATGATCAGTACACCAATCCCACTTGGCTCACCAAATTTCGTTCTTCTAGGTTAAACCGTTCCTTTGCAGTAACCGTTTTCATGTTTAGGTTTCACTCTGTTTTCTCATATATGGATACATGTAGTTGGAACTCTAAATCAAACACGGTTTGTGCTAGCTCTTTGAAACTTGGCACAATAATGTAGTTCCATGTTCTATCGCTATGGATGGTACCCTATCGAAGTAGCCCCAAGCAGAGACTGACGAGAATCACTTTAATTGAAAGGGGTTGCCAAGGTTCCAAAAAACTACGAGTTTCCTGAAATCTCAGCAAACATTTTTTCACCCAATCTTGATGATACTGGCAGGTAATGATCAGTACACCAATCCCACTTGGCTCACCAAATTTCGTTCTTCTAGGTTAAACCGTTCCTTTGCAGGAACCGTTTTCATGTTTAGGTTTCACTCTGTTTTCTCCTATATGGATACAAGTAGTTGGAACTCTAAATCAAACACGGTTTGGGCTAGCTCTTTGAAACTTGGCACAATAATGTAGTTCCAAGTTCTATCGCTATGGTTGGGTGTCCTATTGAAGTAGCCCCAAGCAGAGACTGACGAGAATCACTTTCATTGAAAGGGGTTGCCAACCTTCCAAAAAACTACGAGTTTCCGGAAATCTCAGCAAACATTTTTTCACCCAATCTTGATGATACTGGCAGGTAATGATCAGTACACCAATCCCACTTGGCTCACCAAATTTAGTTCTTCTAGGTTAAACCGTTCCTTTGCAGTAACTGTTTTCATGTTTAGGTTTCACTCTGTTTTCTCCTATATGGATACATGTAGTTGGAACTCTAAATCAAACACGGTTTGTGCTAGCTCTTTGAAACTTGGCACAATAATGTAGTTCCAAGTTCCATCGCTATGGTTGGTGTCCTATTGAAGTAGCCCCAAGCAGAGACAGAGGAGAATCACTTTCATTGAAAGGGGGTGCCAAGCTTCCAAAAAACTACGAGTTTCCTGAAATCTCAGCAAACATTTTTTCACCCAATCTTGATGATACTGGCAGGTAATGATCAGTACACCAATCCCACTTGTCTCACCAAATTTCGTTCTTCTAGGTTAAACCGTTCCTTTGCAGTAACCGTTTTCATGTTTAGGTTTGACTCTGTTTTCTCCTATATGGATACATGTAGTTGGAACTCTAAATGAAACATGGTTTGTGCTAGCTCTTTGAAATTTGGCACAATAATGTAGTTCCAAGTTCTATCGCTATGGTTGGTGTCCTATTGAAGTAGCCCCAAGCAGAGACTGACGAGAATCACTTTCATTGAAAGGGGTTGCCAAGCTTCCAAAAAACTACGAGTTTCCGGAAATCTCAGCAAACATTTTTTCACCCAATCTTGATGATACTGGCAGGTAATGATCAGTACACCAATCCCACTTGTCTCACCAAATTTCGTTCTTCTAGGTTAAACCGTTCCTTTGCAGTAACCGTTTTCATGTTTAGGTTTCACTCTGTTTTCTCATATATGGATACATGTAGTTGGAACTCTAAATCAAACACGGTTTGTGCTAGCTCTTTGAACTTGGCACAATAATATAGTTCCAAGTTCTATCGCTATGGATGGTACCCTATCGAAGTAGCCCCAAGCAGAGACTGACGAGAATCACTTTAATTTAAAGGGGTTGCCAAGCTTCCAAAAAACTACGAGTTTCCTGAAATCTCAGCAAACATTTTTTCACCCAATCTTGATGATACTGGCAGGTAATGATCAGTACACCAATCCCACTTGGCTCACCAAATTTCGTTCTTCTAGGTTAAACCGTTCCTTTGCAGGAACCGTTTTCATGTTTAGGTTTCACTCAGTTTTCTCCTATATGGATACAAGTAGTTGGAACTCTAAATCAAACACGGTTTGTGCTAGCTCTTTGAAACTTGGCACAATAATGTAGTTCCAAGTTCTATCGCTATGGATTGTGTCCTATCGAAATAGCCCCAAGCAGAGACTGACGAGAATCACTTTCATTGAAAGGGGTTGCCAAGCTTCCAAAAAACTAGGAGTTTCCGGAAATCTCAGCAAAGATTTTTTCACCCAATCTTGATGATACTGGCAGGTAATGATCAGTACACCAATCCCACTTGGCTCACCAAATTTCGTTCTTCTAGGTTAAACCGTTCCTTTGCAGGAACCGTTTTCATGTTTAGGTTTCACTCTGTTTTCTCCTATATGGATACAAGTAGTTGGAACTCTAAATCAAACACGGTTTGTGCTAGCTCTTTGAAACTTGGCACAATAATGTAGTTCCAAGTTCTATCGCTATGGTTGGTGTCCTATTGAAGTAGCCCCAAGCAGAGACTGACGAGAATCACTTTCATTGAAAGGGGTTGCCAAGCTTCCAAAAAACTACGAGTTTCCGGAAATCTCAGCAAACATTTTTTCACCCAATCTTGATCACACTCCAGGTAAAGATCAGTACAACAATCCCACTTGGCTCACCAAATTTCGTTCTTCTAGGTTAAACCGTTCCTTTGCAGTAACCGTTTTCATGTTTAGGTTTCACTCTGTTTTCTCCTATATGGATACATGTAGTTGGAACTCTAAATCAAACACGGTTTGTGCTAGCTCTTTGAAACTTGGCACAATAATGTAGTTCCAAGTTCTATCGCTATGGTTGATGTCCTATTGAAGTAGCCCCAAGCAGAGACTGACGAGAATCACTTTCATTGAAAGGGGTTGCCAAGCTTCCAAAAAACTACGAGTTTCCTGAAATCTCAGCAAACGTTTTTTCACCCAATCTTGATGATACTGGCAGGTAATGATCAGTACACCAATCCCACTTGGCTCACCAAATTTCGTTCTTCTAGGTTAAACCGTTCCTTTGCAGTAACCGTTTTCATGTTTAGGTTTCACTCTGTTTTCTCCTATATGGATACATGTAGTTGGAACTCTAAATGAAACACGGTTTGTGCTAGCTCTTTGAAACTTGGCACTATAATGTAGTTCCAAGTTCTATCGCTATGGATTGTGTCCTATCGAAATAGCCCTAAGCAGAGACTGACGAGAATCACTTTCATTGAAAGGGGTTGCCAAGCTTCCAAAAAACTACGAGTTTCCGGAAATCTCAGCAAACATTTTTTCACCCAATCTTGATGATACTGGCAGGTAATGATCAGTACACCAATCCCACTTGTCTCACCAAATTTCGTTCTTCTAGGTTAAACCGTTCCTTTGCAGGAACCGTTTTCATGTTTAGGTTTCACTCTGTTTTCTCCTATATGGATACAAGTAGTTGGAACTCTAAATCAAACACGGTTTGTGCTAGCTCTTTGAAACTTGGCACAAAAATGTAGTTCCAAGTTCTATCGCTATGGTTGGTGTCCTATTGAAGTAGCCCCAAGCAGAGACTGACGAGAATCACTTTCATTGAAAGGGGTTGCCAAGCTTCCAAAAAACTACGAGTTTCCGGAAATCTCAGCAAACATTTTTTCACCCAATCTTGATGATACTGGCAGGTAATGATCAGTACACCAATCCCACTTGGCTCACCAAATTTCGTTCTTCTAGGTTAAACCGTTCCTTTGCAGTAACCGTTTTCATGTTTAGGTTTCACTCTGTTTTCTCATATATGGATACATGTAGTTGGAACTCTAAATCAAACACGGTTTGTGCTAGCTCTTTGAAACTTGGCACAATAATGTAGTTCCAAGTTCTATCGCTATGGATGGTACCCTATCGAAGTAGCCCCAAGCAGAGACTGACGAGAATCACTTTAATTGAAAGGGGTTGCCAAGCTTCCAAAAAACTACGAGTTTCCTGAAATCTCAGCAAACATTTTTTCACCCAATCTTGATGATACTGGCAGGTAATGATCAGTACACCAATCCCACTTGGCTCACCAAATTTCGTTCTTCTAGGTTAAACCGTTCCTTTGCAGGAACCGTTTTCATGTTTAGGTTTCACTCTGTTTTCTCCTATATGGATACAAGTAGTTGGAACTCTAAATCAAACACGGTTTGTGCTAGCTCTTTGAAACTTGGCACAATAATGTAGTTCCAAGTTCTATCGCTATGGTTGGTATCCTATTGAAGTAGCCCCAAGCAGAGACTGACGAGAATCACTTTCATTGAAAGGGGTTGCCAACCTTCCAAAAAACTACGAGTTTCCGGAAATCTCAGCAAACATTTTTTCACCCAATCTTGATGATACTGGCAGGTAATGATCAGTATACCAATCCCACTTGGCTCACCAAATTTCGTTCTTCTAGGTTAAACCGTTCCTTTGCAGTAACTGTTTTCATGTTTAGGTTTCACTCTGTTTTCTCCTATATGGATACATGTAGTTGGAACTCTAAATCAAACACGGTTTGTGCTAGCTCTTTGAAACTTGGCACAATAATGTAGTTCCAAGTTCCATCGCTATGGTTGGTGTCCTATTGAAGTAGCCCCAAGCAGAGACAGAGGAGAATCACTTTCATTGAAAGGGGTTGCCAAGCTTCCAAAAAACTACGAGTTTCCTGAAATCTCAGCAAACATTTTTTCACCCAATCTTGATGATACTGGCAGGTAATGATCAGTACACCAATCCCACTTGTCTCACCAAATTTCGTTCTTCTAGGTTAAACCGTTCCTTTGCAGTAACCGTTTTCATGTTTAGGTTTGACTCTGTTTTCTCCTATATGGATACATGTAGTTGGAACTCTAAATGAAACATGGTTTGTGCTAGCTCTTTGAAATTTGGCAAAATAATGTAGTTCCAAGTTCTATCGCTATGGTTGGTGTCCTATTGAAGTAGCCCCAAGCAGAGACTGACGAGAATCACTTTCATTGAAAGGGGTTGCCAAGCTTCCAAAAAATTACGAGTTTCCGGAAATCTCAGCAAACATTTTTTCACCCAATCTTGATGATCCTGGCAGGTAATGATCAGTACACCAATCCCACTTGGCTCACCAAATTTCGTTCTTCTAGGTTAAACCGTTCCTTTGCAGTAACCGTATTCATGTTTAGGTTTCACTCTGTTTTCTCCTATATGGATACATGTAGTTGGAACTCTAAATCAAACACGGTTTGTGCTAGCTCTTTGAAACTTGGCACAATAATGTAGTTCCAAGTTCTATCGCTATGGTTGGTGTCCTATTGAAGTAGCCCCAACAGAGACTGACGAGAATCACTTTCATTGAAAGGGGTTGCCAAGCTTCCAAAAAACTACCAGTTCCCGGAAATGTCAGCAAATATTTTTTCACCCAATCTTGATCACACTGGCAGGTAATGATCAGTACACCAATCCCACTTGTCTCACCAAATTTCGTTCTTCTACGTTAAACCGTTCCTTTGCAGTAACCGTTTTCATGTTTAGGTTTCACTTTGTTTTCTCCTATATGGATACATGTAGTTGGAACTCTAAATCAAACACGGTTTGTGCTAGCTCTTTGAAACTTGGCACAATAATGTAGTTCCAAGTTCTATCGCTATGGTTGGTGTCCTATTGAAGTAGCCCCAAGCAGAGACTGAGGAGAATCACTTTCATTGAAAGGGGTTGCCAAGCTTCCAAAAAACTACGAGTTTCCTGAAATCTCAGCAAACATTTTTTCACCCAATCTTGATGATACTGGCAGGTAATGATCAGTACACCAATCCCACTTGGCTCACCAAATTTCATTCTTCTAGGTTAAAACGTTCCTTTGCAGAAACCGTTTTCATGTTTAGGTTTCACTCTGTTTTCTCCTATATGGATACATGTAGTTGGAACTCTAAATCAAACACGGTTTGTGCTAGCTCTTTGAAACTTGGCACAATAATGTAGTTCCAAGTTCTATCGCTATGGTTGGTGTCCTAGTGAAGTAGCCCCAAGCAGAGACTGACGAGAATCACTTTCATTGAAAGGGGTTGCCAAGCTTCCAAAAAACTACGAGTTTCCTGAAATCTCAGCAAACATTTTTCACCCAATCTTGATGATACTGGCAGGTAATGAATCAGTACACCAATCCCACTTGGCTCACCAAATTTCGTTCTTCTAGGTTAACCGTTCCTTTGCAGTAACCGTTTTCATGTTTAGGTTTGACTCTGTTTTCTCCTATATGGATACATATAGTTGGAACTCTAAATGAAACATGGTTTGTGCTAGCTCTTTGAAACTTGGCAAAATAATGTAGTTCAAGTTCTATCGCTATGGTTGGTGTCCTATTGAAGTAGCCCCAAGCAGAGACTGACGAGAATCACTTTCATTGAAAGGGGTTGCCAAGCTTCCAAAAAATTACGAGTTTCCGGAAATCTCAGCAAACATTTTTTCACCCAATCTTGATGATCCTGGCAGGTAATGATCAGTACACCAATCCCACTTGGCTCACCAAATTTCGTTCTTCTAGGTTAAACCGTTCCTTTGCAGTAACCGTATTCATGTTTAGGTTTCACTCTGTTTTCTCCTATATGGATACATGTAGTTGGAACTCTAAATCAAACACGGTTGTGCTAGCTCTTTGAAACTTGGCACAATAATGTAGTTCCAAGTTCTATCGCTATGGTTGGTGTCCTAGTGAAGTAGCCCCAAGCAGAGACTGACGAGAATCACTTTCATTGAAAGGGTTGCCAAGCTTCCAAAAATCTGCGAGTTTCCTGAAACCTCAGCAAACATTTTTTCACCCAATCTTGATGATAATGGCAGGTAATGATCAGTACACCAATCCCACTTGGCTCACCAAATTTCTTTCTTCTAGGTTAAACCGTTCCTTTGCAGTAACCGTTTTCATGTTTAGGTTTCACTCTGTTTTCTCCTATATGGATACATGTAGTTGGAACTCTAAATCAAACACGGTTTGTGCTAGCTCTTTGAAACTTGGCACAATAATGTAGTTCCAAGTTCTATCGCTATGGTTGATGTCCTATTGAAGTAGCCCCAAGCAGAGACTGACGAGAATCACTTTCATTGAAAGGGGTTGCCAAGCTTCCAAAAAACTACGAGTTTCCTGAAATCTCAGCAAACGTTTTTTCACCCAATCTTGATGATACTGGCAGGTAATGATCAGTACACCAATCCCACTTGGCTCACCAAATTTCGTTCTTCTAGGTTAAACCGTTCCTTTGCAGTAACCGTTTTCATGTTTAGGTTTCACTCTGTTTTCTCCTATATGGATACATGTAGTTGGAACTCTAAATGAAACACGGTTTGTGCTAGCTCTTTGAAACTTGGCACTATAATGTAGTTCCAAGTTCTATCGCTATGGATTGTGTCCTATCGAAATAGCCCTAAGCAGAGACTGACGAGAATCACTTTCATTGAAAGGGGTTGCCAAGCTTCCAAAAAACTACGAGTTTCCGGAAATCTCAGCAAACATTTTTTCACCCAATCTTGATGATACTGGCAGGTAATAATCAGTACACCAATCCCACTTGGCTCACCATATTTTCGTTTTTCTAGGTTAAACCGTTCCTTTGCAGGAACCGTTTTCATGTTTAGGTTTCACTCTGTTTTCTCCTATATGGATACAAGTAGTTGGAACTCTAAATCAAACACGGTTTGTGCTAGCTCTTTGAAACTTGGCACAAAAATGTAGTTCCAAGTTCTATCGCTATGGTTGGTGTCCTATTGAAGTAGCCCCAAGCAGAGACTGACGAGAATCACTTTCATTGAAAGGGGTTGCCAAGCTTCCAAAAAACTACGAGTTTCCGGAAATCTCAGCAAACATTTTTTCACCCAATCTTGATGATACTGGCAGGTAATGATCAGTACACCAATCCCACTTGGCTCACCAAATTTCGTTCTTCTAGGTTAAACCGTTCCTTTGCAGTAACCGTTTTCATGTTTAGGTTTCACTCTGTTTTCTCATATATGGATACATGTAGTTGGAACTCTAAATCAAACACGGTTTGTGCTAGCTCTTTGAAACTTGGCACAATAATGTAGTTCCAAGTTCTATCGCTATGGATGGTACCCTATCGAAGTAGCCCCAAGCAGAGACTGACGAGAATCACTTTAATTGAAAGGGGTTGCCAAGCTTCCAAAAAACTACGAGTTTCCTGAAATCTCAGCAAACATTTTTTCACCCAATCTTGATGATACTGGCAGGTAATGATCAGTACACCAATCCCACTTGGCTCACCAAATTTCGTTCTTCTAGGTTAAACCGTTCCTTTGCAGGAACCGTTTTCATGTTTAGGTTTCACTCTGTTTTCTCCTATATGGATACAAGTAGTTGGAACTCTAAATCAAACACGGTTTGTGCTAGCTCTTTGAAACTTGGCACAATAATGTAGTTCCAAGTTCTATCGCTATGGTTGGTATCCTATTGAAGTAGCCCCAAGCAGAGACTGACGAGAATCACTTTCATTGAAAGGGGTTGCCAACCTTCCAAAAAACTACGAGTTTCCGGAAATCTCAGCAAACATTTTTTCACCCCAATCTTGATGATACTGGCAGGTAATGATCAGTACACCAATCCCACTTGGCTCACCAAATTTCGTTCTTCTAGGTTAAACCGTTCCTTTGCAGTAACTGTTTTCATGTTTAGGTTTCACTCTGTTTTCTCCTATATGGATACATGTAGTTGGAACTCTAAATCAAACACGGTTTGTGCTAGCTCTTTGAAACTTGGCACAATAATGTAGTTCCAAGTTCCATCGCTATGGTTGGTGTCCTATTGAAGTAGCCCCAAGCAGAGACAGAGGCGAATCACTTTCATTGAAAGGGGTTGCCAAGCTTCCAAAAAACTACGAGTTTCCTGAAATCTCAGCAAACATTTTTCACCCAATCTTGATGATACTGGCAGGTAATGATCAGTACACCAATCCCACTTGTCTCACCAAATTTCGTTCTTCTAGGTTAAACCGTTCCTTTGCAGTAACCGTTTTCATGTTTAGGTTTGACTCTGTTTTCTCCTATATGGATACATGTAGTTGGAACTCTAAATGAAACATGGTTTGTGCTAGCTCTTTGAAATTTGGCAAAATAATGTAGTTCCAAGTTCTATCGCTATGGTTGGTGTCCTATTGAAGTAGCCCCAACAGAGACTGACGAGAATCACTTTCATTGAAAGGGGTTGCCAAGCTTCCAAAAAATTACGAGTTTCCGGAAATCTCAGCAAACATTTTTTCACCCAATCTTGATGATCCTGGCAGGTAATGATCAGTACACCAATCCCACTTGGCTCACCAAATTTCGTTCTTCTAGGTTAAACCGTTCCTTTGCAGTAACCGTATTCATGTTTAGGTTTCACTCTGTTTTCTCCTATATGGATACATGTAGTTGGAACTCTAAATCAAACACGGTTTGTGCTAGCTCTTTGAAACTTGGCACAATAATGTAGTTCCAAGTTCTATCGCTATGGTTGGTGTCCTATTGAAGTAGCCCCAACAGAGACTGACGAGAATCACTTTCATTGAAAGGGTTGCCAAGCTTCCAAAAAACTACCAGTTTCCGGAAAATCTCAGCAAATATTTTTTCACCCAATCTTGATCACACTGGCAGGTAATGATCAGACAACCAATCCCACTTGTCTCACCAAATTTCGTTCTTCTACGTTAAACCGTTCCTTTGCAGTAACCGTTTTCATGTTTAGGTTTCACTTTGTTTTCTCCTATATGGATACATGTAGTTGGAACTCTAAATCAAACACGGTTTGTGCTAGCTCTTTGAAACTTGGCACAATAATGTAGTTCCAAGTTCTATCGCTATGGTTGGTGTCCTATTGAAGTAGCCCCAAGCAGAGACTGAGGAGAATCACTTTCATTGAAAGGGGTTGCCAAGCTTCCAAAAAACTACGAGTTTCCTGAAATCTCAGCAAACATTTTTTCACCCAATCTTGATGATACTGGCAGGTAATGATCAGTACACCAATCCCACTTGGCTCACCAAATTTCATTCTTCTAGGTTAAAACGTTCCTTTGCAGAAACCGTTTTCATGTTTAGGTTTCACTCTGTTTTCTCCTATATGGATACATGTAGTTGGAACTCTAAATCAAACACGGTTTGTGCTAGCTCTTTGAAACTTGGCACAATAATGTAGTTCCAAGTTCTATCGCTATGGTTGGTGTCCTAGTGAAGTAGCCCCAAGCAGAGACTGACGAGAATCACTTTCATTGAAAGGGGTTGCCAAGCTTCCAAAAAACTACGAGTTTCCTGAAATCTCAGCAAACATTTTTCACCCAATCTTGATGATACTGGCAGGTAATGATCAGTACACCAATCCCACTTGGCTCACCAAATTTCGTTCTTCTAGGTTAAACCGTTCCTTTGCAGGAACCGTTTTCATGTTTAGGTTTCACTCTGTTTTCTCCTATATGGATACATATAGTTGGAACTCTAAATGAAACATGGTTTGTGCTAGCTCTTTGAAACTTGGCAAAATAATGTAGTTCCAAGTTCTATCGCTATGGTTGGTGTCCTATTGAAGTAGCCCCAAGCAGAGACTGACGAGAATCACTTTCATTGAAAGGGGTTGCCAAGCTTCCAAAAAATTACGAGTTTCCGGAAATCTCAGCAAACATTTTTTCACCCAATCTTGATGATCCTGGCAGGTAATGATCAGTACACCAATCCCACTTGGCTCACCAAATTTCGTTCTTCTAGGTTAAACCGTTCCTTTGCAGTAACCGTATTCATGTTTAGGTTTCACTCTGTTTTCTCCTATATGGATACATGTAGTTGGAACTCTAAATCAAACACGGTTTGTGCTAGCTCTTTGAAACTTGGCACAATAATGTAGTTCCAAGTTCTATCGCTATGGTTGGTGTCCTAGTGAAGTAGCCCCAAGCAGAGACTGACGAGAATCACTTTCATTGAAAGGGGTTGCCAAGCTTCCAAAAATCTGCGAGTTTCCTGAAACCTCAGCAAACATTTTTTCACCCAATCTTGATGATAATGGCAGGTAATGATCAGTACACCAATCCCACTTGGCTCACCAAATTTCGTTCTTCTAGGTTAAACCGTTCCTTTGCAGTAACCGTTTTCATGTTTAGGTTTCACTCTGTTTTCTCCTATATGGATACATGTAGTTGGAACTCTAAATCAAACACGGTTTGTGCTAGCTCTTTGAAACTTGGCACAATAATGTAGTTCCAAGTTCTATCGCTATGGTTGGTGTCCTATTGAAGTAGCCCCAAGCAGAGACTGAAGAGAATCACTTTCATTGAAAGGGGTTGCCAAGCTTCCAAAAAACTACGAGTTTCCTGAAATCTCAGCAAACATTTTTTCACCCAATCTTGATGATACTGGCAGGTAATGATCAGTACACCAATCCCACTTGGCTCACCAAATTTCGTTCTTCTAGGTTAAACCGTTCCTTTGCAGGAACCGTTTTCATGTTTAGGTTTCACTCTGTTTTCTCCTATATGGATACCAGTAGTTGGAACTCTAAATCAAACACGGTTTGTGCTAGCTCTTTGAAACTTGGCACAATAATGTAGTTCCAAGTTCTATCACTATGGTTGGTGTCCTATTGAAGTAGCCCCAAGCAGAGACTGACGAGAATCACTTTCATTGAAAGGGGTTGCCAAGCTTCCAAAAAACTACGAGTTTCCGGAAATCTCAGCAAACGTTTTTTCACCCCAATCTTGATGATACTGGCAGGTAATGATCAGTACACCAATCCCACTTGTCTCACCAAATTTCGTTCTTCTAGGTTAAACCTTTCCTTTGCAGTAACCGTTTTCATGTTTAGGTTTCACTCTGTTTTCTCATATATGGATACATGTAGTTGGAACTCTAAATCAAACACGGTTTGTGCTAGCTCTTTGAAACTTGGCACAATAATATAGTTCCAAGTTCTATCGCTATGGATGGTACCCTATCGAAGTAGCCCCAAGCAGAGACTGACGAGAATCACTTTAATTGAAAGGGGTTGCCAAGCTTCCAAAAAACTACGGGTTTCCTGAAATCTCAGCAAACATTTTTTCACCCAATCTTGATGATACTGGCAGGTAATGATCAGTACACCAATCCCACTTGGCTCACCAAATTTCGTTCTTCTAGGTTAAACCGTTCCTTTGCAGGAACCGTTTTCATGTTTAGGTTTCACTCAGTTTTCTCCTATATGGATACAAGTAGTTGGAACTCTAAATCAAACACGGTTTGTGCTAGCTCTTTGAAACTTGGCACAATAATGTAGTTCCAAGTTCTATCGCTATGGATTGTGTCCTATCGAAATAGCCCCAAGCAGAGACTGAGGAGAATCACTTTCATTGAAAGGGGTTGCCAAGCTTCCAAAAACTACGAGTTTCCGGAAATCTCCTCAAACATTTTTTCACCCAATCTTGATGATACTGGCAGGTAATGATCAGTACACCAATCCCACTTGGCTCACCAAATTTCGTTCTTCTAGGTTAAACCGTTCCTTTGCAGGAACCGTTTTCATGTTTAGGTTTCACTCTGTTTTCTCCTATATGGATACAAGTAGTTGGAACTCTAAATCAAACACGGTTTGTGCTAGCTCTTTGAAACTTGGCACAATAATGTAGTTCCAAGTTCTATCGCTATGGTTGGTGTCCTATTGAAGTAGCCCCAACAGAGACTGACGAGAATCACTTTCATTGAAAGGGGTTGCCAAGCTTCCAAAAAACTACCAGTTTCCGGAAATCTCAGCAAATATTTTTTCACCCAATCTTGATCACACTGGCAGGTAATGATCAGTACACCAATCCCACTTGTCTCACCAAATTTCGTTCTTCTACGTTAAACCGTTCCTTTGCAGTAACCGTTTTCATGTTTAGGTTTCACTTTGTTTTCTCCTATATGGATACATGTAGTTGGAACTCTAAATCAAACACGGTTTGTGCTAGCTCTTTGAAACTTGGCACAATAATGTAGTTCCAAGTTCTATCGCTATGGTTGGTGTCCTATTGAAGTAGCCCCAAGCAGAGACTGACGAGAATCACTTTCATTGAAAGGGGTTGCCAAGCTTCCAAAAAACTACGAGTTTCCTGAAATCTCAGCAAACATTTTTTCACCCAATCTTGATGATACTGGCAGGTAATGATCAGTACACCAATCCCACTTGGCTCACCAAATTTCGTTCTTCTAGGTTAAACCGTTCCTTTGCAGTAACCGTTTTCATGTTTAGGTTTGACTCTGTTTTCTCCTATATGGATACATATAGTTGGAACTCTAAATGAAACATGGTTTGTGCTAGCTCTTTGAAACTTGGCAAAATAATGTAGTTCCAAGTTCTATCGCTATGGTTGGTGTCCTATTGAAGTAGCCCCAAGCAGAGACTGACGAGAATCACTTTCATTGAAAGGGGTTGCCAAGCTTCCAAAAAATTACGAGTTTCCGGAAATCTCAGCAAACATTTTTTCACCCAATCTTGATGATCCTGGCAGGTAATGATCAGTACACCAATCCCACTTGGCTCACCAAATTTCGTTCTTCTAGGTTAAACCGTTCCTTTGCAGTAACCGTATTCATGTTTAGGTTTCACTCTGTTTTCTCCTATATGGATACATGTAGTTGGAACTCTAAATCAAACACGGTTTGTGCTAGCTCTTTGAAACTTGGCACAATAATGTAGTTCCAAGTTCTATCGCTATAGTTGGTGTCCTAGTGAAGTAGCCCCAAGCAGAGACTGACGAGAATCACTTTCATTGAAAGGGGTTGCCAAGCTTCCAAAAATCTGCGAGTTTCCTGAAACCTCAGCAAACATTTTTTCACCCAATCTTGATGATAATGGCAGGTAATGATCAGTACACCAATCCCACTTGGCTCACCAAATTTCGTTCTTCTAGGTTAAACCGTTCCTTTGCAGTAACCGTTTTCATGTTTAGGTTTCACTCTGTTTTCTCCTATATGGATACATGTAGTTGGAACTCTAAATCAAACACGGTTTGTGCTAGCTCTTTGAAACTTGGCACAATAATGTAGTTCCAAGTTCTATCGCTATGGTTGGTGTCCTATTGAAGTAGCCCCAAGCAGAGACTGAAGAGAATCACTTTCATTGAAAGGGGTTGCCAAGCTTCCAAAAAACTACGAGTTTCCTGAAATCTCAGCAAACATTTTTTCACCCAATCTTGATGATACTGGCAGGTAATGATCAGTACACCAATCCCACTTGGCTCACCAAATTTCGTTCTTCTAGGTTAAACCGTTCCTTTGCAGGAACCGTTTTCATGTTTAGGTTTCACTCTGTTTTCTCCTATATGGATACCAGTAGTTGGAACTCTAAATCAAACACGGTTTGTGCTAGCTCTTTGAAACTTGGCACAATAATGTAGTTCCAAGTTCTATCACTATGGTTGGTGTCCTATTGAAGTAGCCCCAAGCAGAGACTGACGAGAATCACTTTCATTGAAAGGGGTTGCCAAGCTTCCAAAAAACTACGAGTTTCCGGAAATCTCAGCAAACGTTTTTTCACCCAATCTTGATGATACTGGCAGGTAATGATCAGTACACCAATCCCACTTGTCTCACCAAATTTCGTTCTTCTAGGTTAAACCTTTCCTTTGCAGTAACCGTTTTCATGTTTAGGTTTCACTCTGTTTTCTCATATATGGATACATGTAGTTGGAACTCTAAATCAAACACGGTTTGTGCTAGCTCTTTGAAACTTGGCACAATAATATAGTTCCAAGTTCTATCGCTATGGATGGTACCCTATCGAAGTAGCCCCAAGCAGAGACTGACGAGAATCACTTTAATTGAAAGGGGTTGCCAAGCTTCCAAAAAACTACGGGTTTCCTGAAATCTCAGCAAACATTTTTTCACCCAATCTTGATGATACTGGCAGGTAATGATCAGTACACCAATCCCACTTGGCTCACCAAATTTCGTTCTTCTAGGTTAAACCGTTCCTTTGCAGGAACCGTTTTCATGTTTAGGTTTCACTCAGTTTTCTCCTATATGGATACAAGTAGTTGGAACTCTAAATCAAACACGGTTTGTGCTAGCTCTTTGAAACTTGGCACAATAATGTAGTTCCAAGTTCTATCGCTATGGATTGTGTCCTATCGAAATAGCCCCAAGCAGAGACTGAGGAGAATCACTTTCATTGAAAGGGGTTGCCAAGCTTCCAAAAAACTACGAGTTTCCGGAAATCTCCTCAAACATTTTTTTCACCCAATCTTGATGATACTGGCAGGTAATGATCAGTACACCAATCCCACTTGGCTCACCAAATTTCGTTCTTCTAGGTTAAACCGTTCCTTTGCAGGAACCGTTTTCATGTTTAGGTTTCACTCTGTTTTCTCCTATATGGATACAAGTAGTTGGAACTCTAAATCAAACACGGTTTGTGCTAGCTCTTTGAAACTTGGCACAATAATGTAGTTCCAAGTTCTATCGCTATGGTTGGTGTCCTATTGAAGTAGCCCCAACAGAGACTGACGAGAATCACTTTCATTGAAAGGGGTTGCCAAGCTTCCAAAAAACTACCAGTTTCCGGAAATCTCAGCAAATATTTTTTCACCCAATCTTGATCACACTGGCAGGTAATGATCAGTACACCAATCCCACTTGTCTCACCAAATTTCGTTCTTCTACGTTAAACCGTTCCTTTGCAGTAACCGTTTTCATGTTTAGGTTTCACTTTGTTTTCTCCTATATGGATACATGTAGTTGGAACTCTAAATCAAACACGGTTTGTGCTAGCTCTTTGAAACTTGGCACAATAATGTAGTTCCAAGTTCTATCGCTATGGTTGGTGTCCTATTGAAGTAGCCCCAAGCAGAGACTGAGGAGAATCACTTTCATTGAAAGGGGTTGCCAAGCTTCCAAAAAACTACGAGTTTCCTGAAATCTCAGCAAACATTTTTTCACCCAATCTTGATGATACTGGCAGGTAATGATCAGTACACCAATCCCACTTGGCTCACCAAATTTCATTCTTCTAGGTTAAAACGTTCCTTTGCAGAAACCGTTTTCATGTTTAGGTTTCACTCTGTTTTCTCCTATATGGATACATGTAGTTGGAACTCTAAATCAAACACGGTTTGTGCTAGCTCTTTGAAACTTGGCACAATAATGTAGTTCCAAGTTCTATCGCTATGGTTGGTGTCCTAGTGAAGTAGCCCCAAGCAGAGACTGACGAGAATCACTTTCATTGAAAGGGGTTGCCAAGCTTCCAAAAAACTACGAGTTTCCTGAAATCTCAGCAAACATTTTTTCACCCAATCTTGATGATACTGGCAGGTAATGATCAGTACACCAATCCCACTTGGCTCACCAAATTTCGTTCTTCTAGGTTAAACCGTTCCTTTGCAGTAACCGTTTTCATGTTTAGGTTTGACTCTGTTTTCTCCTATATGGATACATATAGTTGGAACTCTAAATGAAACATGGTTTGTGCTAGCTCTTTGAAACTTGGCAAAATAATGTAGTTCCAAGTTCTATCGCTATGGTTGGTGTCCTATTGAAGTAGCCCCAAGCAGAGACTGACGAGAATCACTTTCATTGAAAGGGGTTGCCAAGCTTCCAAAAAATTACGAGTTTCCGGAAATCTCAGCAAACATTTTTTCACCCAATCTTGATGATCCTGGCAGGTAATGATCAGTACACCAATCCCACTTGGCTCACCAAATTTCGTTCTTCTAGGTTAAACCGTTCCTTTGCAGTAACCGTATTCATGTTTAGGTTTCACTCTGTTTTCTCCTATATGGATACATGTAGTTGGAACTCTAAATCAAACACGGTTTGTGCTAGCTCTTTGAAACTTGGCACAATAATGTAGTTCCAAGTTCTATCGCTATGGTTGGTGTCCTAGTGAAGTAGCCCCAAGCAGAGACTGACGAGAATCACTTTCATTGAAAGGGTTGCCAAGCTTCCAAAAATCTGCGAGTTTCCTGAAACCTCAGCAAACATTTTTTCACCCAATCTTGATGATAATGGCAGGTAATGATCAGTACACCAATCCCACTTGGCTCACCAAATTTCGTTCTTCTAGGTTAAACCGTTCCTTTGCAGTAACCGTTTTCATGTTTAGGTTTCACTCTGTTTTCTCCTATATGGATACATGTAGTTGGAACTCTAAATCAAACACGGTTTGTGCTAGCTCTTTGAAACTTGGCACAATAATGTAGTTCCAAGTTCTATCGCTATGGTTGGTGTCCTATTGAAGTAGCCCCAAGCAGAGACTGAAGAGAATCACTTTCATTGAAAGGGGTTGCCAAGCTTCCAAAAACTACGAGTTTCCTGAAATCTCAGCAAACATTTTTTCACCCAATCTTGATGATACTGGCAGGTAATGATCAGTACACCAATCCCACTTGGCTCACCAAATTTCGTTCTTCTAGGTTAAACCGTTCCTTTGCAGGAACCGTTTTCATGTTTAGGTTTCACTCTGTTTTCTCCTATATGGATACCAGTAGTTGGAACTCTAAATTCAAACACGGTTTGTGCTAGCTCTTTGAAACTTGGCACAATAATGTAGTTCCAAGTTCTATCGCTATGGTTGGTGTCCTATTGAAGTAGCCCCAAGCAGAGACTGACGAGAATCACTTTCATTGAAAGGGGTTGCCAAGCTTCCAAAAAACTACGAGTTTCCGGAAATCTCAGCAAACGTTTTTTCACCCAATCTTGATGATACTGGCAGGTAATGATCAGTACACCAATCCCACTTGTCTCACCAAATTTCGTTCTTCTAGGTTAAACCTTTCCTTTGCAGTAACCGTTTTCATGTTTAGGTTTCACTCTGTTTTCTCATATATGGATACATGTAGTTGGAACTCTAAATCAAACACGGTTTGTGCTAGCTCTTTGAAACTTGGCACAATAATATAGTTCCAAGTTCTATCGCTATGGATGGTACCCTATCGAAGTAGCCCCAAGCAGAGACTGACGAGAATCACTTTAATTGAAAGGGGTTGCCAAGCTTCCAAAAAACTACGGGTTTCCTGAAATCTCAGCAAACATTTTTTCACCCAATCTTGATGATACTGGCAGGTAATGATCAGTACACCAATCCCACTTGGCTCACCAAATTTCGTTCTTCTAGGTTAAACCGTTCCTTTGCAGGAACCGTTTTCATGTTTAGGTTTCACTCAGTTTTCTCCTATATGGATACAAGTAGTTGGAACTCTAAATCAAACACGGTTTGTGCTAGCTCTTTGAAACTTGGCACAATAATGTAGTTCCAAGTCTATCGCTATGGATTGTGTCCTATCGAAATAGCCCCAAGCAGAGACTGAGGAGAATCACTTTCATTGAAAGGGGTTGCCAAGCTTCCAAAAAACTACGAGTTTCCGGAAATCTCAGCAAACATTTTTTCACCCAATCTCGATGATACTGGCAGGTAATGATCAGTACACCAATCCCACTTGGCTCACCAAATTTCGTTCTTCTAGGTTAAACCGTTCCTTTGCAGGAACCGTTTTCATGTTTAGGTTTCACTCTGTTTTCTCCTATATGGATACAAGTAGTTGGAACTCTAAATCAAACACGGTTTGTGCTAGCTCTTTGAAACTTGGCACAATAATGTAGTTCCAAGTTCTATCGCTATGGTTGGTGTCCTATTGAAGTAGCCCCAAGCAGAGACTGACGAGAATCACTTTCATTGAAAGGGGTTGCCAAGCTTCCAAAAAACTACGAGTTTCCGGAAATCTCAGCAAACATTTTTTCACCCAATCTTGATGATACTGGCAGGTAATGATCAGTACACCAATCCCACTTGGCTCACCAAATTTCGTTCTTCTAGGTTAAACCGTTCCTTTGCAGTAACCGTTTTCATGTTTAGGTTTCACTCTGTTTTCTCCTATATGGATACATGTAGTTGGAACTCTAAATCAAACACGGTTTGTGCTAGCTCTTTGAAACTTGGCACAATAATGTAGTTCCAAGTTCTATCGCTATGGTTGATGTCCTATTGAAGTAGCCCAAAGCAGAGACTGACGAGAATCACTTTCATTGAAAGGGGTTGCCAAGCTTCCAAAAAACTACGAGTTTCCTGAAATCTCAGCAAACGTTTTTTCACCCAATCTTGATGATACTGGCAGGTAATGATCAGTACACCAATCCCACTTGTCTCACCAAATTTCGTTCTTCTAGGTTAAACCGTTCCTTTGCAGTAACCGTTTTCATGTTTAGGTTTAACTCTGTTTTCTCCTATATGGATACATGTAGTTGGAACTCTAAATGAAACACGGTTTGTGCTAGCTCTTTGAAACTTGGCACTATAATGTAGTTCCAAGTTCTATCGCTATGGTTGGTGTCCTATCGAAATAGCCCCAAGCAGAGACTGACGAGAATCACTTTCATTGAAAGGGGTTGCCAAGCTTCCAAAAAACTACGAGTTTCCGGAAATCTCAGCAAACATTTTTTCACCCAATCTTGATGATACTGGCAGGTAATAATCAGTACACCAATCCCACTTGGCTCACCAAATTTCGTTCTTCTAGGTTAAACCGTTCCTTTGCAGGAACCGTTTTCATGTTTAGGTTTCACTCTGTTTTCTCCTATATGGATACAAGTAGTTGGAACTCTAAATCAAACACGGTTTGTGCTAGCTCTTTGAAACTTGGCACAATAATGTAGTTCCAAGTTCTATCGCTATGGTTGGTGTTCTATTGAAGTAGCCCCAAGCAGAGACTGACGAGAATCACTTTCATTGAAAGGGGTTGCCAAGCTTCCAAAAAACTACGAGTTTCCGGAAATCTCAGCAAACATTTTTTCACCCAATCTTGATGATACTGGCAGGTAATGATCAGTACACCAATCCCACTTGGCTCACCAAATTTCGTTCTTCTAGGTTAAACCGTTCCTTTGCAGTAACCGTTTTCATGTTAGGTTTGACTCTGTTTTCTCATATATGGATACATGTAGTTGGAACTCTAAATCAAACACGGTTTGTGCTAGCTCTTTGAAACTTGGCACAATAATGTAGTTCCAAGTTCTATCGCTATGGATGGTACCCTATCGAAGTAGCCCCAAGCAGAGACTGACGAGAATCACTTTAATTGAAAGGGGTTGCCAAGCTACTAAAAAACTACGAGTTTCCTGAAATCTCAGCAAACATTTTTTCACCCAATCTTGATGATACTGGCAGGTAATGATCAGTACACCAATCCCACTTGGCTCACCAAATTTCGTTCTTCTAGGTTAAACCGTTCCTTTGCAGTAACCGTTTTCATGTTTAGGTTTCACTCTGTTTTCTCCTATATGGATACACGTAGTTGGAACTCTAAATCAAACACGGTTTGTGCTAGCTCTTTGAAACTTGGCACAATAATGTAGTTCCAAGTTCTATCGCTATGGTTGGTGTCCTAGTGAAGTAGCCCCAAGCAGAGACTGACGAGAATCACTTTCATTGAAAGGGGTTGCCAAGCTTCCAAAAAACTGGGAGTTTCCTGAAACCTCAGCAAACATTTTTT
Organism: Urocitellus parryii; assembly: GCF_045843805.1. Taxonomy (NCBI): domain Eukaryota; kingdom Metazoa; phylum Chordata; class Mammalia; order Rodentia; family Sciuridae; genus Urocitellus; species Urocitellus parryii. Next base: position 35,261 of record NW_027551843.1, read on the forward strand.
CACCCAATCTTGATGATAATGGCAGGTAATGATCAGTACACCAATCCCACTTGGCTCACCAAATTTCGTTCTTCTAGGTTAAACCGTTCCTTTGCAGTAACCGTTTTCATGTTTAGGTTTCACTCTGTTTTCTCCTATATGGATACATGTAGTCGGAACTCTAAATCAAACACGGTTTGTGCTAGCTCTTTGAAACTTGGCACAATAATGTAGTTCCAAGTTCTATCGCTATGGTTGGTGTCCTATTGAAGTAGCCCCAAGCAGAGACTGAAGAGAATCACTTTCATTGAAAGGGGTTGCCAAGCTTCCAAAAAACTACGAGTTTCCTGAAATCTCAGCAAACATTTTTTCACCCAAACTTGATGATACTGGCAGGTAATGATCAGTACACCAATCCCACTTGGCTCACCAAATTTCGTTCTTCTAGGTTAAACCGTTCCTTTGCAGGAACCGTTTTCATGTTTAGGTTTCACTCTGTTTTCTCCTATATGGATACCAGTAGTTGGAACTCTAAATCAAACACGGTTTGTGCTAGCTCTTTGAAACTTGGCACAATAATGTAGTTCCAAGTTCTATCGCTATGGTTGGTGTCCTATTGAAGTAGCCCCAAGCAGAGACTGACGAGAATCACTTTCATTGAAAGGGGTTGCCAAGCTTCCAAAAAACTACGAGTTTCTGGAAATCTCAGCAAACGTTTTTTCACCCAATCTTGATGATACTGGCAGGTAATGATCAGTACACCAATCCCACTTGTCTCACCAAATTTCGTTCTTCTAGGTTAAACCGTTCCTTTGCAGTAACCGTTTTCATGTTTAGGTTTCACTCTGTTTTCTCATATATGGATACATGTAGTTGGAACTCTAAATCAAACACGGTTTGTGCTAGCTCTTTGAAACTTGGCACAATAATAGAGTTCCAAGTTCTATCGCTATGGATGGTACCCTATCGAAGTAGCCCCAAGCAGAGACTGACGAGAATCACTTTAATTGAAAGGGGTTGCCAAGCTTCCAAAAAACTACGAGTTTCCTGAAATCTCAGCAAACATTTTTTCACCCAATCTTGATGATACTGGCAGGTAATGATCAGTACACCAATCCCACTTGGCTCACCAAATTTCGTTCTTCTAGGTTAAACCGTTCCTTTGCAGGAACCGTTTTCATGTTTAGGTTTCACTCAGTTTTCTCCTATATGGATACAAGTAGTTGGAACTCTAAATCAAACACGGTTTGTGCTAGCTCTTTGAAACTTGGCACAATAATGTAGTTCCAAGTTCTATCGCTATGGATTGTGTCCTATCGAAATAGCCCCAAGCAGAGACTGAAGAGAATCACTTTCATTGAAAGGGGTTGCCAAGCTTCCAAAAAACTACGAGTTTCCGGAAATCTCAGCAAACATTTTTTCACCCAATCTTGATGATACTGGCAGGTAATGATCAGTACACCAATCCCACTTGGCTCACCAAATTTCGTTCTTCTAGGTTAAACCGTTCCTTTGCAGGAACCGTTTTCATGTTTAGGTTTCACTCTGTTTTCTCCTATATGGATACCAGTAGTTGGAACTCTAAATCAAACACGGTTTGTGCTAGCTCTTTGAAACTTGGCACAATAATGTAGTTCCAAGTTCTATCGCTATGGTTGGTGTCCTATTGAAGTAGCCCCAAGCAGAGACTGACGAGAATCACTTTCATTGAAAGGGGTTGCCAAGCTTCCAAAAAACTACGAGTTTCCGGAAATCTCAGCAAACGTTTTTTCACCCAATCTTGATGATACTGGCAGGTAATGATCAGTACACCAATCCCACTTGTCTCACCAAATTTCGTTCTTCTAGGTTAAACCTTTCCTTTGCAGTAACCGTTTTCATGTTTAGGTTTCACTCTGTTTTCTCATATATGGATACATGTAGTTGGAACTCTAAATCAAACACGGTTTGTGCTAGCTCTTTGAAACTTGGCACAATAATATAGTTCCAAGTTCTATCGCTATGGATGGTACCCTATCGAAGTAGCCCCAAGCAGAGACTGACGAGAATCACTTTAATTGAAAGGGGTTGCCAAGCTTCCAAAAAACTACGGGTTTCCTGAAATCTCAGCAAACATTTTTTCACCCAATCTTGATGATACTGGCAGGTAATGATCAGTACACCAATCCCACTTGGCTCACCAAATTTCGTTCTTCTAGGTTAAACCGTTCCTTTGCAGGAACCGTTTTCATGTTTAGGTTTCACTCAGTTTTCTCCTATATGGATACAAGTAGTTGGAACTCTAAATCAAACACGGTTTGTGCTAGCTCTTTGAAACTTGGCACAATAATGTAGTTCCAAGTTCTATCGCTATGGATTGTGTCCTATCGAAATAGCCCCAAGCAGAGACTGAGGAGAATCACTTTCATTGAAAGGGGTTGCCAAGCTTCCAAAAAACTACGAGTTTCCGGAAATCTCAGCAAACATTTTTTCACCCAATCTCGATGATACTGGCAGGTAATGATCAGTACACCAATCCCACTTGGCTCACCAAATTTCGTTCTTCTAGGTTAAACCGTTCCTTTGCAGGAACCGTTTTCATGTTTAGGTTTCACTCTGTTTTCTCCTATATGGATACAAGTAGTTGGAACTCTAAATCAAACACGGTTTGTGCTAGCTCTTTGAAACTTGGCACAATAATGTAGTTCCAAGTTCTATCGCTATGGTTGGTGTCCTATTGAAGTAGCCCCAAGCAGAGACTGACGAGAATCACTTTCATTGAAAGGGGTTGCCAAGCTTCCAAAAAACTACGAGTTTCCGGAAATCTCAGCAAACATTTTTTCACCAATCTTGATGATACTGGCAGGTAATGATCAGTACACCAATCCCACTTGGCTCACCAAATTTCGTTCTTCTAGGTTAAACCGTTCCTTTGCAGTAACCGTTTTCATGTTTAGGTTTCACTCTGTTTTCTCCTATATGGATACATGTAGTTGGAACTCTAAATCAAACACGGTTTGTGCTAGCTCTTTGAAACTTGGCACAATAATGTAGTTCCAAGTTCTATCGCTATGGTTGATGTCCTATTGAAGTAGCCCAAAGCAGAGACTGACGAGAATCACTTTCATTGAAAGGGGTTGCCAAGCTTCCAAAAAACTACGAGTTTCCTGAAATCTCAGCAAACCTTTTTTCACCCATCTTGATGATACTGGCAGGTAATGATCAGTACACCAATCCCACTTGTCTCACCAAATTTCGTTCTTCTAGGTTAAACCGTTCCTTTGCAGTAACCGTTTTCATGTTTAGGTTTAACTCTGTTTTCTCCTATATGGATACATGTAGTTGGAACTCTAAATGAAACACGGTTTGTGCTAGCTCTTTGAAACTTGGCACTATAATGTAGTTCCAAGTTCTATCGCTATGGTTGGTGTCCTATCGAAATAGCCCCAAGCAGAGACTGACGAGAATCACTTTCATTGAAAGGGGTTGCCAAGCTTCCAAAAAACTACGAGTTTCCGGAAATCTCAGCAAACATTTTTTCACCCAATCTTGATGATACTGGCAGGTAATAATCAGTACACCAATCCCACTTGGCTCACCAAATTTCGTTCTTCTAGGTTAAACCGTTCCTTTGCAGGAACCGTTTTCATGTTTAGGTTTCACTCTGTTTTCTCCTATATGGATACAAGTAGTTGGAACTCTAAATCAAACACGGTTTGTGCTAGCTCTTTGAAACTTGGCACAATAATGTAGTTCCAAGTTCTATCGCTATGGTTGGTGTTCTATTGAAGTAGCCCCAAGCAGAGACTGACGAGAATCACTTTCATTGAAAGGGGTTGCCAAGCTTCCAAAAAACTACGAGTTTCCGGAAATCTCAGCAAACATTTTTTCACCCAATCTTGATGATACTGGCAGGTAATGATCAGTACACCAATCCCACTTGGCTCACCAAATTTCGTTCTTCTAGGTTAAAACCGTTCCTTTGCAGTAACCGTTTTCATGTTTAGGTTTGACTCTGTTTTCTCATATATGGATACATGTAGTTGGAACTCTAAATCAAACACGGTTTGTGCTAGCTCTTTGAAACTTGGCACAATAATGTAGTTCCAAGTTCTATCGCTATGGATGGTACCCTATCGAAGTAGCCCCAAGCAGAGACTGACGAGAATCACTTTAATTGAAAGGGGTTGCCAAGCTACTAAAAAACTACGAGTTTCCTGAAATCTCAGCAAACATTTTTTCACCCAATCTTGATGATACTGGCAGGTAATGATCAGTACACCAATCCCACTTGGCTCACCAAATTTCGTTCTTCTAGGTTAAACCGTTCCTTTGCAGTAACCGTTTTCATGTTTAGGTTTCACTCTGTTTTCTCCTATATGGATACACGTAGTTGGAACTCTAAATCAAACACGGTTTGTGCTAGCTCTTTGAAACTTGGCACAATAATGTAGTTCCCAGTTCTATCGCTATGGTTGGTGTCCTAGTGAAGTAGCCCCAAGCAGAGACTGACGAGAATCACTTTCATTGAAAGGGGTTGCCAAGCTTCCAAAAAACTGGGAGTTTCCTGAAACCTCAGCAAACATTTTTTCACCCAATCTTGATGATAATGGCAGGTAATGATCAGTACACCAATCCCACTTGGCTCACCAAATTTCGTTCTTCTAGGTTAAACCGTTCCTTTGCAGTAACCGTTTTCATGTTTAGGTTTCACTCTGTTTTCTCCTATATGGATACATGTAGTCGGAACTCTAAATCAAACACGGTTTGTGCTAGCTCTTTGAAACTTGGCACAATAATGTAGTTCCAAGTTCTATCGCTATGGTTGGTGTCCTATTGAAGTAGCCCCAAGCAGAGACTGAAGAGAATCACTTTCATTGAAAGGGGTTGCCAAGCTTCCAAAAAACTACGAGTTTCCTGAAATCTCAGCAAACATTTTTTCACCCAATCTTGATGATACTGGCAGGTAATGATCAGTACACCAATCCCACTTGGCTCACCAAATTTCGTTCTTCTAGGTTAAACCGTTCCTTTGCAGGAACCGTTTTCATGTTTAGGTTTCACTCTGTTTTCTCCTATATGGATACCAGTAGTTGGAACTCTAAATCAAACACGGTTTGTGCTAGCTCTTTGAAACTTGGCACAATAATGTAGTTCCAAGTTCTATCGCTATGGTTGGTGTCCTATTGAAGTAGCCCCAAGCAGAGACTGACGAGAATCACTTTCATTGAAAGGGGTTGCCAAGCTTCCAAAAAACTACGAGTTTCTGGAAATCTCAGCAAACGTTTTTTCACCCAATCTTGATGATACTGGCAGGTAATGATCAGTACACCAATCCCACTTGTCTCACCAAATTTCGTTCTTCTAGGTTAAACCGTTCCTTTGCAGTAACCGTTTTCATGTTTAGGTTTCACTCTGTTTTCTCATATATGGATACATGTAGTTGGAACTCTAAATCAAACACGGTTTGTGCTAGCTCTTTGAAACTTGGCACAATAATAGAGTTCCAAGTTCTATCGCTATGGATGGTACCCTATCGAAGTAGCCCCAAGCAGAGACTGACGAGAATCACTTTAATTGAAAGGGGTTGCCAAGCTTCCAAAAAACTACGAGTTTCCTGAAATCTCAGCAAACATTTTTTCACCCAATCTTGATGATACTGGCAGGTAATGATCAGTACACCAATCCCACTTGGCTCACCAAATTTCGTTCTTCTAGGTTAAACCGTTCCTTTGCAGGAACCGTTTTCATGTTTAGGTTTCACTCAGTTTTCTCCTATATGGATACAAGTAGTTGGAACTCTAAATCAAACACGGTTTGTGCTAGCTCTTTGAAACTTGGCACAATAATGTAGTTCCAAGTTCTATCGCTATGGATTGTGTCCTATCGAAATAGCCCCAAGCAGAGACTGACGAGAATCACTTTCATTGAAAGGGGTTGCCAAGCTTCCAAAAAACTACGAGTTTCCGGAAATCTCAGCAAACATTTTTTCACCCAATCTTGATGATACTGGCAGGTAATGATCAGTACACCAATCCCACTTGGCTCACCAAATTTCGTTCTTCTAGGTTAAACCGTTCCTTTGCAGGAACCGTTTTCATGTTTAGGTTTCACTCTGTTTTCTCCTATATGGATACAAGTAGTTGGAACTCTAAATCAAACACGGTTTGTGCTAGCTCTTTGAAACTTGGCACAATAATGTAGTTCCAAGTTCTATCGCTATGGTTGGTGTCCTATTGAAGTAGCCCCAAGCAGAGACTGACGAGAATCACTTTCATTGAAAGGGGTTGCCAAGCTTCCAAAAAACTACGAGTTTCCGGAAATCTCAGCAAACATTTTTTCACCCAATCTTGATGATCCTGGCAGGTAATGATCAGTACACCAATCCCACTTGGCTCACCAAATTTCGTTCTTCTAGGTTAAACCGTTCCTTTGCAGTAACCCTTTTCATGTTTAGGTTTCACTCTGTTTTCTCCTATATGGATACATGTAGTTGGAACTCTAAATCAAACACGGTTTGTGCTAGCTCTTTGAAACTTGGCACAATAATGTAGTTCCAAGTTCTATCGCTATGGTTGATGTCCTATTGAAGTAGCCCAAAGCAGAGACTGACGAGAATCACTTTCATTGAAAGGGGTTGCCAAGCTTCCAAAAAACTACGAGTTTCCTGAAATCTCAGCAAACGTTTTATCACCCAATCTTGATGATACTGGCAGGTAATGATCAGTACACCAATCCCACTTGTCTCACCAAATTTCGTTCTTCTAGGTTAAACCGTTCCTTTGCAGTAACCGTTTTCATGTTTAGGCTTAACTCTGTTTTCTCCTATATGGATACATGTAGTTGGAACTCTAAATGAAACACGGTTTGTGCTAGCTCTTTGAAACTTGGCACTATAATGTAGTTCCAAGTTGTTTCGCTATGGTTGGTGTCCTATCGAAATAGCCCCAAGCAGAGACTGACGAGAATCACTTTCATTGAAAGGGGTTGCCAAGCTTCCAAAAAACTACGAGTTTCCGGAAATCTCAGCAAACATTTTTTCACCCAATCTTGATGATACTGGCAGGTAATAATCAGTACACCAATCCCACTTGGCTCAACAAATTTCGTTCTTCTAGGTTAAACCGTTCCTTTGCAGGAACCGTTTTCATGTTTAGGTTTCACTCTGTTTTCTCCTATATGGATACAAGTAGTTGGAACTCTAAATCAAACACGGTTTGTGCTAGCTCTTTGAAACTTGGCACAATAATGTAGTTCCAAGTTCTATCGCTATGGTTGGTGTTCTATTGAAGTAGCCCCAAGCAGAGACTGACGAGAATCACTTTCATTGAAAGGGGTTGCCAAGCTTCCAAAAAACTACGAGTTTCCGGAAATCTCAGCAAACATTTTTTCACCCAATCTTGATGATACTGGCAGGTAATGATCAGTACACCAATCCCACTTGGCTCACCAAATTTCGTTCTTCTAGGTTAAACCGTTCCTTTGCAGTAACCGTTTTCATGTTTAGGTTTGACTCTGTTTTCTCATATATGGATACATGTAGTTGGAACTCTAAATCAAACACGGTTTGTGCTAGCTCTTTGAAACTTGGCACAATAATGTAGTTCCAAGTTCTATCGCTATGGATGGTACCCTATCGAAGTAGCCCCAAGCAGAGACTGACGAGAATCACTTTAATTGAAAGGGGTTGCCAAGCTTACAAAAAACTACGAGTTTCCTGAAATCTCAGCAAACATTTTTTCACCCAATCTTGATGATACTGGCAGGTAATGATCAGTACACCAATCCCACTTGGCTCACCAAATTTCGTTCTTCTAGGTTAAACCGTTCCTTTGCAGGAACCGTTTTCATGTTTAGGTTTCACTCTGTTTTCTCCTATATGGATACAAGTAGTTGGAACTCTAAATCAAACACGGTTTGTGCTAGCTCTTTGAAACTTGGCACAATAATGTAGTTCCAAGTTCTATCGCTATGGTTGGTGTCCTATTGAAGTAGCCCCAAGCAGAGACTGACGAGAATCACTTTCATTGAAAGGGGTTGCCAACCTTCCAAAAAACTACGAGTTTCCGGAAATCTCAGCAAACATTTTTTCACCCAATCTTGATGATACTGGCAGGTAATGATCAGTACACCAATCCCACTTGGCTCACCAAATTTCGTTCTTCTAGGTTAAACCGTTCCTTTGCAGTAACTGTTTTCATGTTTAGGTTTCACTCTGTTTTCTCCTATATGGATACATGTAGTTGGAACTCTAAATCAAACACGGTTTGTGCTAGCTCTTTGAAACTTGGCACAATAATGTAGTTCCAAGTTCTATCGCTATGGTTGGTGTCCTATTGAAGTAGCCCCAAGCAGAGACTGAGGAGAATCACTTTCATTGAAAGGGGTTGCCAAGCTTCCAAAAAACTACGAGTTTCCTGAAATCTCAGCAAACATTTTTTCACCCAATCTTGATGATACTGGCAGGTAATGATCAGTACACCAATCCCACTTGGCTCACCAAATTTCGTTCTTCTAGGTTAAACCGTTCCTTTGCAGTAACCGTTTTCATGTTTACGTTTGACTCTGTTTTCTCCTATATGGATACATGTAGTTGGAACTCTAAATGAAACATGGTTTGTGCTAGCTCTTTGAAACTTGGCAAAATAATGTAGTTCCAAGTTCTATCGCTATGGTTGGTGTCCTATTGAAGTAGCCCCAAGCAGAGACTGACGAGAATCACTTTCATTGAAAGGGGTTGCCAAGCTTCCAAAAAACTACGAGTTTCCGGAAATCTCAGCAAACATTTTTTCACCCAATCTTGATGATACTGGCAGGTAATGATCAGTACACCAATCCCACTTGGCTCACCAAATTTCGTTCTTCTAGGTTAAACCGTTCCTTTGCAGTAACCGTTTTCATGTTTAGGTTTCACTCTGTTTTCTCCTATATGGATACATGTAGTTGGAACTCTAAATCAAACACGGTTTGTGCTAGCTCTTTGAAACTTGGCACAATAATGTAGTTCCAAGTTCTATCGCTATGGTTGGTGTCCTATTGAAGTAGCCCCAAGCAGAGACTGACGAGAATCACTTTCATTGAAAGGGGTTGCCAAGCTTCCAAAAAACTACCAGTTTCCGGAAATCTCAGCAAACATTTTTTCACCCAATCTTGATCACACTGGCAGGTAATGATCAGTACACCAATCCCACTTGTCTCACCAAATTTCGTTCTTCTACGTTAAACCTTTCCTTTGCAGTAACCGTTTTCATGTTTAGGTTTCACTCTGTTTTCTCCTATATGGATACATGTAGTTGGAACTCTAAATCAAACACGGTTTGTGCTAGCTCTTTGAAACTTGGCACAATAATGTAGTTCCAAGTTCTATCACTATGGTTGATGTCCTACTAAAGTAGCCCCAAGCAGAGACTGACGAGAATCACTTTCATTGAAAGGGGTTGCCAAGCTTCCAAAAAACTACGAGTTTCCTGAAATATCAGCAAACATTTTTTCACCCAATCTTGATGATACTGGCAGGTAATGATCAGTACACCAATCCCACTTGGCTCACCAAATTTCCTTCTTCTAGGTTAAACCGTTCCTTTGCAGGAACCGTTTTCATGTTTAGGTTTCACTCTGTTTTCTCCTATATGGATACATGTAGTTGGAACTCTAAAAGAAACACGGTTTGTGCTAGCTCTTTGAAACTTGGCACAATAATGTAGTTCCAAGTTCTATCGCTATGGTTGATGTCCTATTGAAGTAGCCCCAAGCAGAGACTGACGAGAATCACTTTCATTGAAAGGGGTTGCCAAGCTTCCAAAAAACTACGAGTTTCCGGAAATCTCAGCAAACATTTTTTCACCCAATCTTGATGATACTGGCAGGTAATGATCAGTACACCAATCCCACTTGGCTCACCAAATTTCGTTCTTCTAGGTTAAACCGTTCCTTTGCAGTAACCGTTTTCATGTTTAGGTTTCACTCTGTTTTCTCCTATATGGATACAAGTAGTTGGAACTCTAAATCAAACACGGTTTGTGCTAGCTCTTTGAAACTTGGCACAATAATGTAGTTCCAAGTTCTATCGCTATGGTTGGTGTCCTATTGAAGTAGCCCCAAGCAGAGACTGACGAGAATCACTTTCATTGAAAGGGGTTGCCAAGCTTCCAAAAAACTACGAGTTTCCGGAAATCTCAGCAAACATTTTTTCACCCAATCTTGATCACACTCCAGGTAATGATCAGTACACCAATCCCACTTGGCTCACCAAATTTCGTTCTTCTAGGTTAAACCGTTCCTTTGCAGTAACCGTTTTCATGTTTAGGTTTCACTCTGTTTTCTCCTATATGGATACATGTAGTTGGAACTCTAAATCAAACACGGTTTGTGCTAGCTCTTTGAAACTTGGCACAATAATGTAGTTCCAAGTTCTATCGCTATGGTTGATGTCCTATTGAAGTAGCCCCAAGCAGAGACTGACGAGAATCACTTTCATTGAAAGGGGTTGCCAAGCTTCCAAAAAACTACGAGTTTCCGGAAATCTCAGCAAACGTTTTTTCACCCAATCTTGATGATACTGGCAGGTAATGATCAGTACACCAATCCCACTTGTCTCACCAAATTTCGTTCTTCTAGGTTAAACCGTTCCTTTGCAGTAACCGTTTTCATGTTTAGGTTTCACTCTGTTTTCTCCTATATGGATACATGTAGTTGGAACTCTAAATCATACACGGTTTGTGCTAGCTCTTTGAAACTTGGCACTATAATGTAGTTCCAAGTTCTATCGCTATGGATTGTGTCCTATCGAAATAGCCCCAAGCAGAGACTGAGGAGAATCACTTTCATTGAAAGGGGTTGCCAAGCTTCCAAAAAACTACGAGTTTCCGGAAATCTCAGCAAACATTTTTTCACCCAATCTCGATGATACTGGCAGGTAATGATCAGTACACCAATCCCACTTGGCTCACCAAATTTCGTTCTTCTAGGTTAAACCGTTCCTTTGCAGGAACCGTTTTCATGTTTAGGTTTCACTCTGTTTTCTCCTATATGGATACAAGTAGTTGGAACTCTAAATCAAACACGGTTTGTGCTAGCTCTTTGAAACTTGGCACAATAATGTAGTTCCAAGTTCTATCGCTATGGTTGGTGTCCTATTGAAGTAGCCCCAAGCAGAGACTGACGAGAATCACTTTCATTGAAAGGGGTTGCCAAGCTTCCAAAAAACTACGAGTTTCCGGAAATCTCAGCAAACATTTTTCACCCAATCTTGATGATACTGGCAGGTAATGATCAGTACACCAATCCCACTTGGCTCACCAAATTTCGTTCTTCTAGGTTAAACCGTTCCTTTGCAGTAACCGTTTTCATGTTTAGGTTTCACTCTGTTTTCTCCTATATGGATACATGTAGTTGGAACTCTAAATCAAACACGGTTTGTGCTAGCTCTTTGAAACTTGGCACAATAATGTAGTTCCAAGTTCTATCGCTATGGTTGATGTCCTATTGAAGTAGCCCAAAGCAGAGACTGACGAGAATCACTTTCATTGAAAGGGGTTGCCAAGCTTCCAAAAAACTACGAGTTTCCTGAAATCTCAGCAAACGTTTTTTCACCCAATCTTGATGATACTGGCAGGTAATGATCAGTACACCAATCCCACTTGTCTCACCAAATTTCGTTCTTCTAAGGTTAAACCGTTCCTTTGCAGTAACCGTTTTCATGTTTTAGGTTTAACTCTGTTTTCTCCTATATGGATACATGTAGTTGGAACTCTAAATGAAACACGGTTTGTGCTAGCTCTTTGAAACTTGGCACTATAATGTAGTTCCAAGTTCTATCGCTATGGTTGGTGTCCTATCGAAATAGCCCCAAGCAGAGACTGACGAGAATCACTTTCATTGAAAGGGGTTGCCAAGCTTCCAAAAAACTACGAGTTTCCGGAAATCTCAGCAAACATTTTTTCACCCAATCTTGATGATACTGGCAGGTAATAATCAGTACACCAATCCCACTTGGCTCACCAAATTTCGTTCTTCTAGGTTAAACCGTTCCTTTGCAGGAACCGTTTTCATGTTTAGGTTTCACTCTGTTTTCTCCTATATGGATACAAGTAGTTGGAACTCTAAATCAAACACGGTTTGTGCTAGCTCTTTGAAACTTGGCACAATAATGTAGTTCCAAGTTCTATCGCTATGGTTGGTGTTCTATTGAAGTAGCCCCAAGCAGAGACTGACGAGAATCACTTTCATTGAAAGGGGTTGCCAAGCTTCCAAAAAACTACGAGTTTCCGGAAATCTCAGCAAACATTTTTTCACCCAATCTTGATGATACTGGCAGGTAATGATCAGTACACCAATCCCACTTGGCTCACCAAATTTCGTTCTTCTAGGTTAAACCGTTCCTTTGCAGTAACCGTTTTCATGTTTAGGTTTGACTCTGTTTTCTCATATATGGATACATGTAGTTGGAACTCTAAATCAAACACGGTTTGTGCTAGCTCTTTGAAACTTGGCACAATAATGTAGTTCCAAGTTCTATCGCTATGGATGGTACCCTATCGAAGTAGCCCCAAGCAGAGACTGACGAGAATCACTTTAATTGAAAGGGGTTGCCAAGCTACTAAAAAACTACGAGTTTCCTGAAATCTCAGCAAACATTTTTTCACCCAATCTTGATGATACTGGCAGGTAATGATCAGTACACCAATCCCACTTGGCTCACCAAATTTCGTTCTTCTAGGTTAAACCGTTCCTTTGCAGTAACCGTTTTCATGTTTAGGTTTCACTCTGTTTTCTCCTATATGGATACACGTAGTTGGAACTCTAAATCAAACACGGTTTGTGCTAGCTCTTTGAAACTTGGCACAATAATGTAGTTCCAAGTTCTATCGCTATGGTTGATGTCCTATTGAAGTAGCCCCAAGCAGAGACTGACGAGAATCACTTTCATTGAAAGGGGTTGCCAAGCTTCCAAAAAACTACGAGTTTCCGGAAATCTCAGCAAACGTTTTTTCACCCAATCTTGATGATACTGGCAGGTAATGATCAGTACACCAATCCCACTTGTCTCACCAAATTTCGTTCTTCTAGGTTAAACCGTTCCTTTGCAGTAACCGTTTTCATGTTTAGGTTTCACTCTGTTTTCTCCTATATGGATACATGTAGTTGGAACTCTAAATCATACACGGTTTGTGCTAGCTCTTTGAAACTTGGCACTATAATGTAGTTCCAAGTTCTATCGCTATGGATTGTGTCCTATCGAAATAGCCCCAAGCAGAGACTGAGGAGAATCACTTTCATTGAAAGGGGTTGCCAAGCTTCCAAAAAACTACGAGTTTCCGGAAATCTCAGCAAACATTTTTTCACCCAATCTCGATGATACTGGCAGGTAATGATCAGTACACCAATCCCACTTGGCTCACCAAATTTCGTTCTTCTAGGTTAAACCGTTCCTTTGCAGGAACCGTTTTCATGTTTAGGTTTCACTCTGTTTTCTCCTATATGGATACAAGTAGTTGGAACTCTAAATCAAACACGGTTTGTGCTAGCTCTTTGAAACTTGGCACAATAATGTAGTTCCAAGTTCTATCGCTATGGTTGGTGTCCTATTGAAGTAGCCCCAAGCAGAGACTGACGAGAATCACTTTCATTGAAAGGGGTTGCCAAGCTTCCAAAAAACTACGAGTTTCCGGAAATCTCAGCAAACGTTTTTTCACCCAATCTTGATGATACTGGCAGGTAATGATCAGTACACCAATCCCACTTGTCTCACCAAATTTCGTTCTTCTAGGTTAAACCGTTCCTTTGCAGTAACCGTTTTCATGTTTAGGTTTAACTCTGTTTTCTCCTATATGGATACATGTAGTTGGAACTCTAAATGAAACACGGTTTGTGCTAGCTCTTTGAAACTTGGCACTATAATGTAGTTCCAAGTTCTATCGCTATGGTTGGTGTCCTATCGAAATAGCCCCAAGCAGAGACTGACGAGAATCACTTTCATTGAAAGGGGTTGCCAAGCTTCCAAAAAACTACGAGTTTCCGGAAATCTCAGCAAACATTTTTTCACCCAATCTTGATGATACTGGCAGGTAATAATCAGTACACCAATCCCACTTGGCTCACCAAATTTCGTTCTTCTAGGTTAAACCGTTCCTTTGCAGGAACCGTTTTCATGTTTAGGTTTCACTCTGTTTTCTCCTATATGGATACAAGTAGTTGGAACTCTAAATCAAACACGGTTTGTGCTAGCTCTTTGAAACTTGGCACAATAATGTAGTTCCAAGTTCTATCGCTATGGTTGGTGTTCTATTGAAGTAGCCCCAAGCAGAGACTGACGAGAATCACTTTCATTGAAAGGGGTTGCCAAGCTTCCAAAAAACTACGAGTTTCCGGAAATCTCAGCAAACATTTTTTCACCCAATCTTGATGATACTGGCAGGTAATGATCAGTACACCAATCCCACTTGGCTCACCAAATTTCGTTCTTCTAGGTTAAACCGTTCCTTTGCAGTAACCGTTTTCATGTTTAGGTTTGACTCTGTTTTCTCATATATGGATACATGTAGTTGGAACTCTAAATCAAACACGGTTTGTGCTAGCTCTTTGAAACTTGGCACAATAATGTAGTTCCAAGTTCTATCGCTATGGATGGTACCCTATCGAAGTAGCCCCAAGCAGAGACTGACGAGAATCACTTTAATTGAAAGGGGTTGCCAAGCTACTAAAAACTACGAGTTTCCTGAAATCTCAGCAAACATTTTTTCACCCAATCTTGATGATACTGGCAGGTAATGATCAGTACACCAATCCCACTTGGCTCACCAAATTTCGTTCTTCTAGGTTAAACCGTTCCTTTGCAGTAACCGTTTTCATGTTTAGGTTTCACTCTGTTTTCTCCTATATGGATACACGTAGTTGGAACTCTAAATCAAACACGGTTTGTGCTAGCTCTTTGAAACTTGGCACAATAATGTAGTTCCAAGTTCTATCGCTATGGTTGGTGTCCTAGTGAAGTAGCCCCAAGCAGAGACTGACGAGAATCACTTTCATTGAAAGGGGTTGCCAAGCTTCCAAAAAACTGGGAGTTTCCTGAAACCTCAGCAAACATTTTTTCACCCAATCTTGATGATAATGGCAGGTAATGATCAGTACACCAATCCCACTTGGCTCACCAAATTTCGTTCTTCTAGGTTAAACCGTTCCTTTGCAGTAACCGTTTTCATGTTTAGGTTTCACTCTGTTTTCTCCTATATGGATACATGTAGTCGGAACTCTAAATCAAACACGGTTTGTGCTAGCTCTTTGAAACTTGGCACAATAATGTAGTTCCAAGTTCTATCGCTATGGTTGGTGTCCTATTGAAGTAGCCCCAAGCAGAGACTGAAGAGAATCACTTTCATTGAAAGGGGTTGCCAAGCTTCCAAAAAACTACGAGTTTCCTGAAATCTCAGCAAACATTTTTTCACCCAATCTTGATGATACTGGCAGGTAATGATCAGTACACCAATCCCACTTGGCTCACCAAATTTCGTTCTTCTAGGTTAAACCGTTCCTTTGCAGGAACCGTTTTCATGTTTAGGTTTCACTCTGTTTTCTCCTATATGGATACCAGTAGTTGGAACTCTAAATCAAACACGGTTTGTGCTAGCTCTTTGAAACTTGGCACAATAATGTAGTTCCAAGTTCTATCGCTATGGTTGGTGTCCTATTGAAGTAGCCCCAAGCAGAGACTGACGAGAATCACTTTCATTGAAAGGGGTTGCCAAGCTTCCAAAAAACTACGAGTTTCTGGAAATCTCAGCAAACGTTTTTTCACCCAATCTTGATGATACTGGCAGGTAATGATCAGTACACCAATCCCACTTGTCTCACCAAATTTCGTTCTTCTAGGTTAAACCGTTCCTTTGCAGTAACCGTTTTCATGTTTAGGTTTCACTCTGTTTTCTCATATATGGATACATGTAGTTGGAACTCTAAATCAAACACGGTTTGTGCTAGCTCTTTGAAACTTGGCACAATAATAGAGTTCCAAGTTCTATCGCTATGGATGGTACCCTATCGAAGTAGCCCCAAGCAGAGACTGACGAGAATCACTTTAATTGAAAGGGGTTGCCAAGCTTCCAAAAAACTACGAGTTTCCTGAAATCTCAGCAAACATTTTTTCACCCAATCTTGATGATACTGGCAGGTAATGATCAGTACACCAATCCCACTTGGCTCACCAAATTTCGTTCTTCTAGGTTAAACCGTTCCTTTGCAGGAACCGTTTTCATGTTTAGGTTTCACTCAGTTTTCTCCTATATGGATACAAGTAGTTGGAACTCTAAATCAAACACGGTTTGTGCTAGCTCTTTGAAACTTGGCACAATAATGTAGTTCCAAGTTCTATCGCTATGGATTGTGTCCTATCGAAATAGCCCCAAGCAGAGACTGACGAGAATCACTTTCATTGAAAGGGGTTGCCAAGCTTCCAAAAAACTACGAGTTTCCGGAAATCTCAGCAAACATTTTTTCACCCAATCTTGATGATACTGGCAGGTAATGATCAGTACACCAATCCCACTTGGCTCACCAAATTTCGTTCTTCTAGGTTAAACCGTTCCTTTGCAGGAACCGTTTTCATGTTTAGGTTTCACTCTGTTTTCTCCTATATGGATACAAGTAGTTGGAACTCTAAATCAAACACGGTTTGTGCTAGCTCTTTGAAACTTGGCACAATAATGTAGTTCCAAGTTCTATCGCTATGGTTGGTGTCCTATTGAAGTAGCCCCAAGCAGAGACTGACGAGAATCACTTTCATTGAAAGGGGTTGCCAAGCTTCCAAAAAACTACGAGTTTCCGGAAATCTCAGCAAACATTTTTTCACCCAATCTTGATGATCCTGGCAGGTAATGATCAGTACACCAATCCCACTTGGCTCACCAAATTTCGTTCTTCTAGGTTAAACCGTTCCTTTGCAGTAACCGTTTTCATGTTTAGGTTTCACTCTGTTTTCTCCTATATGGATACATGTAGTTGGAACTCTAAATCAAACACGGTTTGTGCTAGCTCTTTGAAACTTGGCACAATAATGTAGTTCCAAGTTCTATCGCTATGGTTGATGTCCTATTGAAGTAGCCCAAAGCAGAGACTGACGAGAATCACTTTCATTGAAAGGGGTTGCCAAGCTTCCAAAAAACTACGAGTTTCCTGAAATCTCAGCAAACGTTTTATCACCCAATCTTGATGATACTGGCAGGTAATGATCAGTACACCAATCCCACTTGTCTCACCAAATTTCGTTCTTCTAGGTTAAACCGTTCCTTTGCAGTAACCGTTTTCATGTTTAGGCTTAACTCTGTTTTCTCCTATATGGATACATGTAGTTGGAACTCTAAATGAAACACGGTTTGTGCTAGCTCTTTGAAACTTGGCACTATAATGTAGTTCCAAGTTGTTTCGCTATGGTTGGTGTCCTATCGAAATAGCCCCAAGCAGAGACTGACGAGAATCACTTTCATTGAAAGGGGTTGCCAAGCTTCCAAAAAACTACGAGTTTCCGGAAATCTCAGCAAACATTTTTTCACCCAATCTTGATGATACTGGCAGGTAATGATCAGTACACCAATCCCACTTGGCTCACCAAATTTCGTTCTTCTAGGTTAAACCGTTCCTTTGCAGGAACCGTTTTCATGTTTAGGTTTCACTCAGTTTTCTCCTATATGGATACAAGTAGTTGGAACTCTAAATCAAACACGGTTTGTGCTAGCTCTTTGAAACTTGGCACAATAATGTAGTTCCAAGTTCTATCGCTATGGTTGGTGTTCTATTGAAGTAGCCCCAAGCAGAGACTGACGAGAATCACTTTCATTGAAAGGGGTTGCCAAGCTTCCAAAAAACTACGAGTTTCCTGAAATATCAGCAAACAGTTTTTCACCCAATCTTGATGATACTGGCAGGTAATGATCAGTACACCAATCCCACTTGGCTCACCAAATTTCGTTCTTCTAGGTTAAACCGTTCCTTTGCAGTAACCGTTTTCATGTTTAGGTTTCACTCTGTTTTCTCCTATATGGATACAAGTAGTTGGAACTCTAAACCAAACACGGTTTGTGCTAGCTCTTTGAAACTTGGCACAATAATGTAGTTCCAAGTTCTATCGCTATGGTTGGTGTCCTATTGAAGTAGCCCCAAGCAGAGACTGACGAGAATCACTTTCATTGAAAGGGGTTGCCAAGCTTCCAAAAAACTACGAGTTTCCGGAAATCTCAGCAAACATTTTTTCACCCAATCTTGATCACACTCCAGGTAATGATCAGTACACCAATCCCACTTGGCTCACCAAATTTCGTTCTTCTAGGTTAAACCGTTCCTTTGCAGTAACCGTTTTCATGTTTAGGTTTCACTCTGTTTTCTCCTATATGGATACATGTAGTTGGAACTCTAAATCAAACACGGTTTGTGCTAGCTCTTTGAAACTTGGCACAATAATGTAGTTCCAAGTTCTATCGCTATGGTTGATGTCCTATTGAAGTAGCCCCAAGCAGAGACTGACGAGAATCACTTTCATTGAAAGGGGTTGCCAAGCTTCCAAAAAACTACGAGTTTCCTGAAATCTCAGCAAACGTTTTTTCACCCAATCTTGATTATACTGGCAGGTAATGATCAGTACACCAATCCCACTTGTCTCACCAAATTTCGTTCTTCGAGGTTAAACCGTTCCTTTGAAGTAACCGTTTTCATGTTTAGGTTTCACTCTGTTTTCTCCTATATGGATACATGTAGTTGGAACTCTAAATCAAACACGGTTTGTGCTAGCTCTTTGAAACTTGGCACTATAAATGAAGTTCCAAGTTCTATCGCTATGGATTGTGTCCTATCGAAATAGCCCCAAGCAGAGACTGATGAGAATCACTTTCATTGAAAGGGGTTGCCAAGCTTCCAAAAAACTACGAGTTTCCGGAAATCTCAGCAAACATTTTTTCACCCAATCTTGATGATACTGGCAGGTAATGATCAGTACACCAATCCCACTTGGCTCACCAAATTTCGTTCTTCTAGGTTAAACCGTTCCTTTGCAGGAACCGTTTTCATGTTTAGGTTTCACTCTGTTTTCTCCTATATGGATACCAGTAGTTGGAACTCTAAATCAAACACGGTTTGTGCTAGCTCTTTGAAACTTGGCACAATAATGTAGTTCCAAGTTCTAACGCTATGGTTGGTGTCCTATTGAAATAGCCCCAAGCAGAGACTGACGAGAATCACTTTCATTGAAAGGGGTTGCCAAGCTTCCAAAAAACTATGAGTTTCCGGAAATCTCAGCAAACGTTTTTTCACCCAATCTTGATGATACTGGCAGGTAATGATCAGTACACCAATCCCACTTGTCTCACCAAATTTCGTTCTTCTAGGTTAAACCGTTCCTTTGCAGTAACCGTTTTCATGTTTAGGTTTCACTCTGTTTTCTCCTATATGGATACATGTAGTTGGAACTCTAAATCAAACACGGTTTGTGCTAGCTCTTTGAAACTTGGCACAATAATGTAGTTCCAAGTTCTATCGCTATGGTTGATGTCCTACTAAAGTAGCCCCAAGCAGAGACTGACGAGAATCACTTTCATTGAAAGGGGTTGCCAAGCTTCCAAAAAACTACGAGTTTCCTGAAATCTCAGCAAACATTTTTTCACCCAATCTTGATGATACTGGCAGGTAATGATCAGTACACCAATCCCACTTGGCTCACCAAATTTCGTTCTTCTAGGTTAAACCGTTCCTTTGCAGTAACCGTTTTCATGTTTAGGTTTCACTCTGTTTTCTCCTATATGGATACAAGTAGTTGGCACTCTAAACCAAACACGGTTTGTGCTAGCTCTTTGAAACTTGGCACAATAATGTAGTTCCAAGTTCTATCGCTATGGTTGGTGTCCTATTGAAGTAGCCCCAAGCAGAGACTGACGAGAATCACTTTCATTGAAAGGGGTTGCCAAGCTTCCAAAAAACTACGAGTTTCCGGAAATCTCAGCAAACATTTTTTCACCCAATCTTGATCACACTCCAGGTAATGATCAGTACACCAATCCCACTTGGCTCACCAAATTTCGTTCTTCTAGGTTAAACCGTTCCTTTGCAGTAACCGTTTTCATGTTTAGGTTTCACTCTGTTTTCTCCTATATGGATACATGCAGTTGGAACTCTAAATCAAACACGGTTTGTGCTAGCTCTTTGAAACTTGGCACTATAATGAAGTTCCAAGTTCTATCGCTATGGATTGTGTCCTATCGAAATAGCCCCAAGCAGAGACTGATGAGAATCACTTTCATTGAAAGGGGTTGCCAAGCTTCCAAAAAACTACGAGTTTCCGGAAATCTCAGCAAACATTTTTTCACCCAATCTTGATGATACTGGCAGGTAATGATCAGTACACCAATCCCACTTGGCTCACCAAATTTCGTTCTTCTAGGTTAAACCGTTCCTTTGCAGGAACCGTTTTCATGTTTAGGTTTCACTCTGTTTTCTCCTATATGGATACCAGTAGTTGGAACTCTAAATCAAACACGGTTTGTGCTAGCTCTTTGAAACTTGGCACAATAATGTAGTTCCAAGTTCTAACGCTATGGTTGGTGTCCTATTGAAATAGCCCCAAGCAGAGACTGACGAGAATCACTTTCATTGAAAGGGGTTGCCAAGCTTCCAAAAAACTATGAGTTTCCGGAAATCTCAGCAAACGTTTTTTTCACCCAATCTTGATGATACTGGCAGGTAATGATCAGTACACCAATCCCACTTGTCTCACCAAATTTCGTTCTTCGAGGTTAAACCGTTCCTTTGCAGTAACCGTTTTCATGTTTAGGTTTCACTCTGTTTTCTCCTATATGGATACATGTAGTTGGAACTCTAAATCAAACACGGTTTGTGCTAGCTCTTTGAAACTTGGCACAATAATGTAGTTCCAAGTTCTATCGCTATGGTTGATGTCCTACTAAAGTAGCCCCAAGCAGAGACTGACGAGAATCACTTTCATTGAAAGGGGTTGCCAAGCTTCCAAAAAACTACGAGTTTCCTGAAATCTCAGCAAACATTTTTCACCCAATCTTGATGATACTGGCAGGTAATGATCAGTACACCAATCCCACTTGGCTCACCAAATTTCGTTCTTCTAGGTTAAACCGTTCCTTTGCAGTAACCGTTTTCATGTTTAGGTTTCACTCTGTTTTCTCCTATATGGATACAAGTAGTTGGCACTCTAAACCAAACACGGTTTGTGCTAGCTCTTTGAAACTTGGCACAATAATGTAGTTCCAAGTTCTATCGCTATGGTTGGTGTCCTATTGAAGTAGCCCCAAGCAGAGACTGACGAGAATCACTTTCATTGAAAGGGGTTGCCAAGCTTCCAAAAAACTACGAGTTTCCGGAAATCTCAGCAAACATTTTTTCACCCAATCTTGATCACACTCCAGGTAATGATCAGTACACCAATCCCACTTGGCTCACCAAATTTCGTTCTTCTAGGTTAAACCGTACCTTTGCAGTAACCGTTTTCATGTTTAGGTATCACTCTGTTTTCTCCTATATGGATACAAGTAGTTGGAACTCTAAATCAAACACGGTTTGTGCTAGCTCTTTGAAACTTGGCACAATAATGTAGTTCCAAGTTCTATCGCTATGGTTGGTGTCCTATTGAAGTAGCCCCAAGCAGAGACTGACGTGAATCACTTTCATTGAAAGGGGTTGCCAAGCTTCCAAAAAACTACGAGTTTCCGGAAATCTCAGCAAACATTTTTTTCACCCAATCTTGATGATACTGGCAGGTAATGATCAGTACACCAATCCCACTTGTCTCACCAAATTTCGTTCTTCTAGGTTAAACCGTTCCTTTGCAGTAACCGTTTTCATGTTTAGGTTTCACTCTGTTTTCTCATATATGGATACATGTAGTTGGAACTCTAAATCAAACACAGTTTGTGCTAGCTCTTTGAAACTTGGCACAATAATGTAGTTCCAAGTTCTATCGCTATGGATGGTACCCTATCGAAGTAGCCCCAAGCAGAGACTGACGAGAATCACTTTAATTGAAAGGGGTTGCCAAGCTTCCAAAAAACTACGAGTTTCCTGAAATCTCAGCAAACATTTTTTCACCCAATCTTGATGATACTGGCAGGTAATGATCAGTACACCAATCCCACTTGGCTCACCAAATTTCGTTCTTCTAGGTTAAACCGTTCCTTTGCAGGAACCGTTTTCATGTTTAGGTTTCACTCTGTTTTCTCCTATATGGATACAAGTAGTTGGAACTCTAAATCAAACACGGTTTGTGCTAGCTCTTTGAAACTTGCCACAATAATGTAGTTCCAAGTTCTATCGCTATGGTTGGTGTCCTATTGAAGTAGCCTCAAGCAGAGACTGACGAGAATCACTTTCATTGAAAGGGGTTGCCAAGCTTCCAAAAAACTACGAGTTTCCGGAAATCTCAGCAAACATTTTTTCACCCAATCTTATGATACTGGCAGGTAATGATCAGTACACCAATCCCACTTGGCTCACCAAATTTCGTTCTTCTAGGTTAAACCGTTCCTTTGCAGTAACCGTTTTCATGTTTAGGTTTCACTCTGTTTTCTCCTATATGGATACATGTATTTGGAACTCTAAATCAAAGACGGTTTGTGCTAGCTCTTTGAAACTTGGCACAATAATGTAGTTCCAAGTTCTATCGCTATGGTTGGTGTCCTATTGAAGTAGCCCCAAGCAGAGACTGACGAGAATCACTTTCATTGAAAGGGGTTGCCAAGCTTCCAAAAAACTACGAGTTTCCTGAAACCTCAGCAAACATTTTTTCACCCAATCTTGATCATAATGGCAGGTAATGATCAGTACACCAATCCCACTTGGCTAACCAAATTTCGTTCTTCTAGGTTAAACCGTTCCTTTGCAGTAACCGTTTTCATGTTTAGGTTTCACTCTGTTTTCTCCTATATGGATACATGTAGTTGGAACTCTAAATCAAACACGGTTTGTGCTAGCTCTTTGAAACTTGGCACAATAATGTAGTTCCAAGTTCTATCGCTATGGTTGGTGTCCTATTGAAGTAGCCCCAAGCAGAGACTGAAGAGAATCACTTTCATTGAAAGGGGTTGCCAAGCTTCCAAAAAACTACGAGTTTCCTGAAATCTCAGCAAACATTTTTTCACCCAATCTTGATGATACTGGCAGGTAATGATCAGTACACCAATCCCACTTGGCTCACCAAATTTCCTTCTTCTAGGTTAAACCGTTCCTTTGCAGTAACCGTTTTCATGTTTAGGTCACTCTGTTTTCTCCTATATGGATACATGTAGTTGGAATCTAAATGAAACATGGTTTGTGCTAGCTCTTTGAAACTTGGCACAATAATGTAGTTCCAAGTTCTATCGCTATGGTTGGTGTCCTACTAAAGTAGCGCCATGCAGAGACTGACGAGAATCACTTTAATTGAAAGGGGTTGCCAAGCTTCCAAAAAACTACGAGTTTCCGGAAATCTCAGCAAACATTTTTTCACCCAATATTGATGATACTGGCAGGTAATGATCAGTACACCAATCCCACTTGGCTCACCAAATTTCGTTCTTCTAGGTTAAACCGTTCCTTTGCAGTAACCGTTTTCATGTTTAGGTTTCACTCTGTTTTCTCCTATATGGATACATGTAGTTGGAATCTAAATCAAACACGGTTTGTGCTAGCTCTTTGAAACTTGGCACAATAATGTAGTTCCAAGTTCTATCGCTATGGTTGGTGTCCTATTGAAGTAGCCCCAAGCAGAGACTGACGAGAATCACTTTCATTGAAAGGGGTTGCCAAGCTTCCAAAAAACTACCAGTTTCCGGAAATCTCAGCAAACATTTTTTCACCCAATCTTGATGATACTGGCAGGTAATGATCAGTACACCAATCCCACTTGTCTCACCAAATTTCGTTCTTCTAGGTTAAACCGTTCCTTTGCAGTAACCGTTTTCATGTTTAGGTTTCACTCTGTTTTCTCATATATGGATACATGTAGTTGGAACACTAAATCAAACACGGTTTGTGCTAGCTCTTTGAAACTTGGCACAATAATGTAGTTCCAACTTCTATCGCTATGGTTGGTGTCCTATTGAAGTAGCCCCAAGCAGAGACTGACGAGAATCACTTTCATTGAAAGGGGTTGCCAAGCTTCCAAAAAACTCCGAGTTTCTGGAAATCTCAGCAATCATTTTTTGACCCAAACTTGATGATACTGGCAGGTAATGATCAGTACACCAATCCCACTTGTCTCATCAAATTTCGTTCTTCTAGGTTAAACCGTTCCTTTGCAGTAACTGTTTTTATGTTTAGGTTTCACTCTGTTTTCTCCTATATGGATACATGTAGTTGGAACTCTAAATCAAACACGGTTTGTGCTAGCTATTTGAAACTTGGCACAATAATGTAGTTCCAAGTTCTATCGCTATGGTTGGTGTCCTATTGAAGTAGCCCCAAGCAGAGACTGACGAGAATCACTTTCATTGAAAGGGGTTGCCAAGCTTCCAAAAAACTACGAGTTTCCGGAAATCTCAGCAAACATTTTTTCACCCAATCTTGATGATCCTGGTAGGTAATGATCAGTACACCAATCCCACTTGGCTCACCAAATTTCGTTCTTCTAGGTTAAACCGTTCCTTTGCAGTAACCGTTTTCATGTTTAGGTTTCACTCTGTTTTCTCCTATATGGATACATGTAGTTGGAACTCTAAATCAAACACGGTTTGTGCTAGCTCTTTGAAACTTGGCACAATAATGTAGTTCCAAGTTCTATCGCTATGGTTGGTGTCCTATTGAAGTAGCCCCAAGCAGAGACTGACGAGAATCACTTTCATTGAAAGGGGTTGCCAAGCTTCCAAAAATCTACGAGTTTCCTGAAATCTCAGCAAACATTTTTTCACCCAATCTTGATGATACTGGCAGGTAATGATCAGTACACCAATCCCACTTGGCTCACCAAATTTCGTTCTTCTAGGTTAAACCATTCCTTTGCAGTAACCGTTTTCATGTTTAGGTTTCACTCTGTTTTCTCCTATATGGATACATGTAGTTGGAAGTCTAAATCAAACACGGTTTGTGCTAGCTCTTTGAAACTTGGCACAATAATGTAGTTCCAAGTTCTATCGCTATGGTTGGTGTCCTATTGAAGTAGCCCCAAGCAGAGACTGACGAGAATCACTTTCATTGAAAGGGGTTGCCAAGCTTCCAAAAAACTACGAGTTTCTTGAAACCTCAGCAAACATTTTTTCACCCAATTTGATGATAATGGCAGGTAATGATCAGTACACCAATCCCACTTGGCTCACCAAATTTCGTTCTTCTAGGTTAAACCGTTCCTTTGCAGTAACCGTTTTCATGTTTAGGTTTCACTCTGTTTTCTCCTATATGGATACATGTAGTTGGAACTCTAAATCAAACACGGTTTGTGCTAGCTCTTTGAAACTTGGCACAATAATATAGTTCCAAGTTCTATCGCTATGGTTGATGTCCTATTGAAGTAGCCCCAAGCAGAGACTGACGAGAATCACTTTCATTGAAAGGGGTTGCCAAGCTTCCAAAAAACTACGAGTTTCCTGAAATCTCAGCAAACGTTTTTTCACCCAATCTTGATGATACTGGCAGGTAATGATCAGTACACCAATCCCACTTGTCTCACCAAATTTCGTTCTTCTAGGTTAAACCGTTCCTTTGCAGTAACCGTTTTCATGTTTAGGTTTCACTCTGTTTTCTCCTATATGGATACATGTAGTTGGAACTCTTAATCAAACACGGTTTGTGCTAGCTCTTTGAAACTTGGCACTATAATGTAGTTCCAAGTTCTATCGCTATGGTTGGTGTCCTATTGAAGTAGCCCCAAGCAGAGACTGACGAGAATCACTTTCATTGAAAGGGGTTGCCAAGCTTCCAAAATCTACGAGTTTCCTGAAATCTCAGCAAACATTTTTTCACCCAATCTTGATGATACTGGCAGGTAATGATCAGTACACAAATCCCACTTGGCTCACCAAATTTCGTTCTTCTAGGTTAAACCGTTCCTTTGCAGGAACCGTTTACATGTTTAGGTTTCACTCTGTTTTCTCCTATATGGATACAAGTAGTTGGAACTCTAAATCAAACACGGTTTCTCTAGCTCTTTGAAACTTGGTACAATAATGTAGTTCCAAGTTCTATCGCTATGGTTGGTGTCCTACTGAAGTAGCCCCAAGCAGAGACTGACGAGAATCACTTTCATTGAAAGGGGTTGCCAAGCTTCCAAAAAACTACGAGTTTCCGGAAATCTCAGCAAACATTTTTTCACCCAATCTTGATGATACTGGCCGGTAATGATCAGTACACCAATCCCACTTGTCTCACCAAATTTTGTTCTTCTAGGTAAAACCGTTCCTTTGCAGTAACCGTTTTCATGTTTAGGTTTCACTCTGTTTTCTCATATATGGATACATGTAGTTGGAACTCTAAATCAAACACGGTTTGTGCTAGCTCTTTGAAACTTGGCACAATAATGTAGTTCCAAGTTCTATCGCTATGGTTGGTGTCCTATTGAGGTAGCCCCAAGCAGAGACTGAGGAGAATCACTTTCATTGAAAGGGGTTGCCAAGCTTCCAATAAACTACGAGTTTCCGGAAATCTCAGCAAACATTTTTTCACCCAATCTTGATGATACTGGCAGGTAATGATCAGTACACCAATCCCACTTGGCTCACCAAATTTCGATCTTCTAGGTTAAACCGTTCCTTTGCAGTAACCGTTTTCATGTTTAGGTTTCACTCTGTTTTCTCCTATATGGATACATGTAGTTGGAACTCTAAATCAAACATGGTTTGTGCTAGCTCTTTGAAACTTGGCACAATAATGTATTTCCAAGTTCTATCGCTATGGTTTGTGTCCTATTGAAGTAGCCCCAAGCAGAGACTGACGAGAATCACTTTCATTGAAAGGGGTTGCCAAGCTTCCAAAAAACTACGAGTTTCCTGAAATCTCAGCAACATTTTTTCACCCAATCTTGATGATACTGGCAGGTAATGATCAGTACACCAATCCCACTTGGCTCACCAAATTTCGTTCTTCTAGGTTAAACCGTTCCTTTGCAGTAACCGTTTTCATGTTTAGGTTTCACTCTGTTTTCTCCTATATGGATACATGTAGTTGGAACTCTAAATCAAACACGGTTTGTGCTAGCTCTTTGAAACTTGGCACAATAATGTAGTTCCAAGTTCTATCGCTATGGTTGGTGTCCTATTGAAGTAGCCCCAAGCAGAGACTGAAGAGAATCACTTTCATTGAAAGGGGTTGCCAAGCTTCCAAAAAACTACGAGTTTCCTGAAATCTCAGCAAACATTTTTTCACCCAATCTTGATGATACTGGCAGGTAATGATCAGTACACCAATCCCACTTGGCTCACCAAATTTCGTTCTTCTAGGTTAAACCGTTCCTTTGTAGTAACCGTTTTCATGTTTAGGTTTCACTCTGTTTTCTCCTATATGGATACATGTAGTTGGAACTCTAAATGAAACATGGTTTGTGCAAGCTCTTTGAAACTTGGCACAATAATGTAGTTCCAAGTTCTATCGCTATGGTTGGAGTCCTATTGAAGTAGCCCAAGCAGAGACTGACGAGAATCACTTTCATTGAAAGGGGTTGCCAAGCTTTCAAAAACTACGAGTTTCCTGAAATCTCAGCAAACATTTTTTCACCCAATCTTGATGATACTGACAGGTAATGATCAGTACACCAATCCCACTTGGCTCACCAAGTTTCGTTCTTCTAGGTTAAACCGTTCCTTTGCAGTAACCGTTTTCATGTTTAGGTTTCACTCTGTTTTCTCCTATATGGATACATGTATTTGGAACTCTAAATGAAACACGGTTTGTGCTAGCTCTTTGAAACATGGTACAATAATTTAGTTCCAAGTTCTATCGCTATGGTTTGTGTCCTATTGAAGTAGCCCCAAGCAGAGACTGACGAGAATGACTTTCATTGAAAGGGGTTGCCAAGCTTCCAAAAAACTACGAGTTTCCTGAAACCTCAGCAAACATTTTTTCACCCAATTTGATGATACTGGCAGGTAATGATCAGTACACCAATCCCACTTGTCTCACCAAATTTCATTCTTCTAGGTTAAACCGTTCCTTTGCAGTAACCATTTTCATGTTTAGGTTTCACTCTGTTTTCTCCTATATGGATACATGTAGTTGGAACTCTAAATCAAACACGGTTTGTGCTAGCTCTTTGAAACTTGGCACAATAATGTAGTTCCATGTTCTATCGCTATGGTTTGTGTCCAATTGAACTGGCCCCAAGCAGAGACTGAGGAGAATCACTTTCATTGAAAGGGGTTGCCAAGCTTCCAAAAAACTACGAGTTTCCTGAAATCTCAGCAAACATTTTTTCACCTAATCTTGATGATACTGGCAGGTAATGATCAGTACACCAATCCCACTTGGCTCACCAAATTTCGTTCTTCTAGGTTAAACCGTTCCGTTGCAGTAACCGTTTTCATGTTTAGGTTTCACTCTGTTTTCTCCTATATGGATATATGTAGTTGGAACTCTTAATCAAACATGGTTTGTGCTAGCTCTTTGAAACTTGGCACAATAATGTAGTTCCAAGTTCTATCGCTATGGTTTGTGTCCTATTGAAGTAGCCCCAAGCAGAGACTGAGGAGAATCACTTTCATTGAAAGGGGTTGCCAAGCTTCCAAAAAACTACGAGTTTCCTGAAATCTCACCAAACATTTTTTCACCCAATCTTGATGATACTGGCAGGTAATGATCAGTACACCAATCCCACTTGGCTCACCAAATTTCCTTCTTCTAGGTTAAACCGTTCCTTTGCAGTAACCGTTTTCATGTTTAGGTTTCACTCTGTTTTCTCCTATATGGATACATGTAGTTGGAACTCTAAATCAAACACGGTTTGTGCTAGCTCTTTGAAACTTGGCACAATAATGTAGTTCCAAGTTCTATCGTTATGGTTGGTGTCCTATTGAAGTCGCCCCAAGCAGAGACTGACGAGAATCACTTTCATGGAAAGGGGTTGCCAAGCTTCCAAAAAACTACGAGTTTCCTGAAATATCAGCAAACATTTTTTCACCAAATCTTGATGATACTGGCAGGTAATGATCAGTACACCAATCCCACTTGGCTCACCAAATTTCGTTCTTCTAGGTTAAACCGTTCCGTAGCAGTAACCGTTTTCATGTTTAGGTTTCACTCTGTTTTCTCCTATATGGATACATGTAGTTGGAACTCTAAATCAAACACGGTTTGTGCTAGCTCTTTGAAACATGGCACAATAATATAGTTCCAAGTTCTATCGCTATGGTTGATGTATTATTGAAGTAGCCCCAAGCAGAGACTGACGAGAATCACTTTCATTGAAAGGGGTTGCCAAGCTTCCAAAAAACTACGAGTTTCCTGAAACCTCAGCAAACATTTTTTCACCCAATTTGATGATACTGGCAGGTAATGATCAGTACACCAATCCCACTTGGCTCACCAAGTTTCGTTCTTCTAGGTTAAACCGTTCCTTTGCAGTAACCGTTTTCATGTTTAGGTTTCACTCTGTTTTCTCCTATATGGATACATGTAGTTGGAACTCTAAATCAAACACGGTTTGTGCTAGCTCTTTGAAACTTGGCACAATAATGTAGTTCCAAGTTCTATCGCTATGGTTGATGTCCTATTGAAGTAGCCCCAAGCAGAGACTGACGAGAATCACTTTCATTGAAAGGGGTTGCCAAGCTTCCAAAAAACTACGAGTTTCCTGAAATCTCAGCAAACATTTTTTCACCCAATCTTGATCACACTGGCAGGTAATGATCAGTACACCAATCCCACTTGTCTCACCAAATTTCGTTCTTCTAGGTTAAACCGTTCCTTTGCAGTAACCGTTTTCATGTTTAGGTTTCACTCTGTTTTCTCCTATATGGATACATGTAGTTGGAACTCTAAATCAAACACGGTTTGTGCTAGCTCTTTGAAATTTGGCACAATAATGTAGTTCCAAGTTCTATCGCTATGGTTGGTGTCCTATTGAAGTAGCTCCAAGCAGAGACTGACGAGAATCACTTTCATTGAAAGGGGTTGCCAAGCTTCCAAAAAAATACGAGTTTCCTGAAATCTCACCAAACATTTTTTCACCCAATCTTGATGATACTGCCAGATAATGATCAGTACACCAATCCCACTTGGCTCACCAAATTTCGTTCTTCTAGGTTAAACCGTTCCTTTGCAGTAACCGTTTTCATGTTTAGGTTTCACTCTGTTTTCTCCTATATGGATACAAGTAGTTGGAACTCTAAATCAAACACGGTTTCTCTAGCTCTTTGAAACTTGGCACAATAATGTAGTTCCAAGTTCTATCGCTATGGTTGGTGTCCTACTGAAGTAGCCCCAAGCAGAGACTGACGAGAATCACTTTCATTGAAAGGGGTTGCCAAGCTTCCAAAAAACTACGAGTTTCCGGAAATCTCAGCAAACATTTTTTCACCCAATCTTGATGATACTGGCCGGTAATGATCAGTACACCAATCCCACTTGTCTCACCAAATTTTGTTCTTCTAGGTAAAACCGTTACTTTGCAGTAACCGTTTCATGTTTAGGTTTCACTCTGTTTTCTCATATATGGATACATGTAGTTGGAACTCTAAATCAAACACGGTTTGTGCTAGCTCTTTGAAACTTGGCACAATAATGTAGTTCCAAGTTCTATCGCTATGGTTGGTGTCCTATTGAGGTAGCCCCAAGCAGAGACTGAGGAGAATCACTTTCATTGAAAGGGGTTGCCAAGCTTCCAATAAACTACGAGTTTCCGGAAATCTCAGCAAACATTTTTTCACCCAATCTTGATGATACTGGCAGGTAATGATCAGTACACCAATCCCACTTGGCTCACCAAATTTCGATCTTCTAGGTTAAACCGTTCCTTTGCAGTAACCGTTTTCATGTTTAGGTTTCACTCTGTTTTCTCCTATATGGATACATGTAGTTGGAACTCTAAATCAAACATGGTTTGTGCTAGCTCTTTGAAACTTGGCACAATAATGTATTTCCAAGTTCTATCGCTATGGTTTGTGTCCTATTGAAGTAGCCCCAAGCAGAGACTGACGAGAATCACTTTCATTGAAAGGGGTTGCCAAGCTTCCAAAAAACTACGAGTTTCCTGAAATCTCAGCAACATTTTTTCACCCAATCTTGATGATACTGGCAGGTAATGATCAGTACACCAATCCCACTTGGCTCACCAAATTTCGTTCTTCTAGGTTAAACCGTTCCTTTGCAGTAACCGTTTTCATGTTTAGGTTTCACTCTGTTTTCTCCTATATGGATACATGTAGTTGGAACTCTAAATCAAACACGGTTTGTGCTAGCTCTTTGAAACTTGGCACAATAATGTAGTTCCAAGTTCTATCGCTATGGTTGGTGTCCTATTGAAGTAGCCCCAAGCAGAGACTGAAGAGAATCACTTTCATTGAAAGGGGTTGCCAAGCTTCCAAAAAACTACGAGTTTCCTGAAATCTCAGCAAACATTTTTTCACCCAATCTTGATGATACTGGCAGGTAATGATCAGTACACCAATCCCACTTGGCTCACCAAATTTCGTTCTTCTAGGTTAAACCGTTCCTTTGTAGTAACCGTTTTCATGTTTAGGTTTCACTCTGTTTTCTCCTATATGGATACATGTAGTTGGAACTCTAAATGAAACATGGTTTGTGCAAGCTCTTTGAAACTTGGCACAATAATGTAGTTCCAAGTTCTATCGCTATGGTTGGTGTCCTATTGAAGTAGCCCCAAGCAGAGACTGACGAGAATCACTTTCATTGAAAGGGGTTGCCAAGCTTCCAAAAACTACGAGTTTCCTGAAATCTCAGCAAACATTTTTTCACCCAATCTTGATGATACTGACAGGTAATGATCAGTACACCAATCCCACTTGGCTCACCAAGTTTCGTTCTTCTAGGTTAAACCGTTCCTTTGCAGTAACCGTTTTCATGTTTAGGTTTCACTCTGTTTTCTCCTATATGGATACATGTATTTGGAACTCTAAATGAAACACGGTTTGTGCTAGCTCTTTGAAACATGGTACAATAATTTAGTTCCAAGTTCTATCGCTATGGTTTGTGTCCTATTGAAGTAGCCCCAAGCAGAGACTGACGAGAATGACTTTCATTGAAAGGGGTTGCCAAGCTTCCAAAAAACTACGAGTTTCCTGAAACCTCAGCAAACATTTTTTTCACCCAATTTGATGATACTGGCAGGTAATGATCAGTACACCAATCCCACTTGTCTCACCAAATTTCATTCTTCTAGGTTAAACCGTTCCTTTGCAGTAACCATTTTCATGTTTAGGTTTCACTCTGTTTTCTCCTATATGGATACATGTAGTTGGAACTCTAAATCAAACACGGTTTGTGCTAGCTCTTTGAAACTTGGCACAATAATGTAGTTCCATGTTCTATCGCTATGGTTTGTGTCCAATTGAACTGGCCCCAAGCAGAGACTGAGGAGAATCACTTTCATTGAAAGGGGTTTCCAAGCTTCCAAAAAACTACGAGTTTCCTGAAATCTCAGCAAACATTTTTTCACCTAATCTTGATGATACTGGCAGGTAATGATCAGTACACCAATCCCACTTGGCTCACCAAATTTCGTTCTTCTAGGTTAAACCGTTCCTTTGCAGTAACCGTTTTCATGTTTAGGTTTCACTCTGTTTTCTCCTATATGGATATATGTAGTTGGAACTCTTAATCAAACATGGTTTGTGCTAGCTCTTTGAAACTTGGCACAATAATGTAGTTCCAAGTTCTATCGCTATGGTTTGTGTCCTATTGAAGTAGCCCCAAGCAGAGACTGAGGAGAATCACTTTCATTGAAAGGGGTTGCCAAGCTTCCAAAAAACTACGAGTTTCCTGAAATCTCACCAAACATTTTTTCACCCAATCTTGATGATACTGGCAGGTAATGATCAGTACACCAATCCCACTTGGCTCACCAAATTTCCTTCTTCTAGGTTAAACCGTTCCTTTGCAGTAACCGTTTTCATGTTTAGGTTTCACTCTGTTTTCTCCTATATGGATACATGTATTTGGAACTCTAAATCAAACACGGTTTGTGCTAGCTCTTTGAAACTTGGCACAATAATGTAGTTCCAAGTTCTATCGTTATGGTTGGTGTCCTATTGAAGTCGCCCCAAGCAGAGACTGACGAGAATCACTTTCATTGAAAGGGGTTGCCAAGCTTCCAAAAAACTACGAGTTTCCTGAAATATCAGCAAACATTTTTTCACCAAATCTTGATGATACTGGCAGGTAATGATCAGTACACCAATCCCACTTGGCTCACCAAATTTCGTTCTTCTAGGTTAAACCGTTCCTTTGCAGGAACCATTTTCATGTTTAGGTTTCAAACTGTTTTCTCCTATATGGATACATGTAGTTGGAACTCTAAATCAAACACGTTTGTGCTAGCTCTTTGAAACATGGCACAATAATGTAGTTCCAAGTTCTATCGCTATGGTTGATGTCCTATTGAAGTAGCCCCAAGCAGAGACTGACGAGAATCACTTTCATTGAAAGGGGTTGCCAAGCTTCCAAAAAACTACGAGTTTCCTGAAATATCAGCAAACATTTTTTCAACATATCTTGATGATACTAGTAGGTAATGATCAGTACACCAATCCCACTTGTCTCACCAAATTTCGTTCTTCTAGGTTAAACCGTTCCTTTGCAGTAACCGTTTTCATGTTTAGGTTTCACTCTGTTTTCTCCTATATGGATACATGTAGTTGGAACTCTAAATCAAACACGGTTTGTGCTAGCTCTTTGAAACTTGGCACAATAATGTAGTTCCAAGTTCTATAGCTATGGTTTGTGTACTATTGAAGTAGCCCCAAGCAGAGACTGACGAGAATCACTTTCATTGAAAGGGGTTGCCAAGCTTCCAAAAAACTACGAGTTTCCGGAAATCTCAGCAAACATTTTTTCACCCAAACTTGATGATACTGGCAGGTAATGATCAGTACACCAATCCCACTTGGCTCACCAAGTTTCGTTCTTCTAGGTTAAACCGTTCCTTTGCAGTAACCGTTTTCATGTTCAGGTTTCACTCTGTTTTCTCCTCTATGGATACATGTAGTTGGAACTCTAAATCAAACACGGTTTGTGCTAGCTCTTTGAAACTTGGCACAATAATGTAGTTCCAAGTTCTATCGCTATGGTTCGTGTCCTATTGAAGTAGCCCAAGCAGAGACTGACGAGAATCACTTTCATTGAAAGGGGTTGCCAAGCTTCCAAAAAACTACGAGTTTCCTGAAACCTCAGCAAACATTTTTTCACCCAATCTTGATGATACTGGCAGGTAATGATCAGTACACCAATCCCACTTGTCTCACAAATTTCGTTCTTCTAGGTTAAACCGTTCCTTTGCAGTAACCGTTTTCATGTTTAGGTTTCACTCTGTTTTCTCCTATATGGATACATGTATTTGGAACACTAAATGAAACACGGTTTGTGCTAGCTCTTTGAAACTTGGCACAATAATATAGTTCCAAGTTCTATCGCTATGGTTTGTGTCTTATTGAAGTAGCCCCAAGCAGAGACTGACGAGAATCACTTTCATTGAAAGGGTTGCCAAGCTTCCAAAAAACTACGAGTTTCCTGAAACCTCAGCAAACATTTTTTCACCAATTTGATGATACTGGCAGGTAATGATCAGTACACCAATCCCACTTGGCTCACCAAGTTTCGTTCTTCTAGGTTAAACCGTTCCTTAGCAGTAACCGTTTTCATTTTTAGGTTTCACTATGTTTTCTCCTATATGGATACATGTAGTTGGAACTCTAAATCAAACACGGTTTGTGCTAGCTCTTTGAAACTTGGCACAATAATGTAGTTCCATGTTCTATCGCTATGGTTTGTGTCCAATTGAACTATCCCCAAGCAGAGACTGACGAGAATCACTTTCATTGAAAGGGGTTGCCAAGCTTCCAAAAAACTACGAGTTTCCTGAAATGTCAGCAAACATTTTTCACCCAATCTTGATGATACTGGCCGGTAACGATCAGTACACCAATCCCACTTGGCTCACCAAATTTCGTTCTTCTAGGTTAAACCGTTCCTTTGCAGTAACCGTTTCATGTTTAGGTTTCACTCTGTTTTCTCCTATATGGATACGTGTATTTGGAACTCTAAATCAAACACGGTTTGTGCTAGCTCTTTGAAACTTGGCACAATAATGTAGTTCCAAGTTCTATCGTTATGGTTGGTGTCCTATTGAAGTCGCCCCAAGCAGAGACTGACGAGAATCACTTTCATTGAAAGGGGTTGCCAAGCTTCCAAAAAACTACGAGTTTCCTGAAATATCAGCAAACATTTTTTCACCAAATGTTGATGATACTGGCAGGTAATGATCAGTACACCAATCCCACTTGGCTCACCAAATTTCGTTCTTCTAGGTTAAACCGTTCCTTTGCAGGAACCATTTTCATGTTTAGGTTTCAAACTGTTTTCTCCTATATGGATACATGTAGTTGGAACTCTAAATCAAAACACGGTTTGTGCTAGCTCTTTGAAACTTGGCACAATAATGTAGTTCCAAGTTCTATCGCTATGGTTGATGTCCTATTGAAGTAGCCCCAAGCAGAGACTCACGAGAATCACTTTCATTGAAAGGGGTTGCCAAGCTTCCAAAAAACTACGAGTTTCCTGAAATATCAGCAAACATTTTTTCAACAAATCTTGATGATACTGGTAGGTAATGATCAGTACACCAATCCCACTTGTCTCACCAAATTTCGTTCTTCTAGGTTAAACCGTTCCTTTGCAGTAACCGTTTTCATGTTTAGGTTTCACTCTGTTTTCTCCTATATGGATACATGTAGTTGGAACTCTAAATCAAACACGGTTTGTGCTAGCTCTTTGAAACTTGGCACAATAATGTAGTTCCAAGTTCTATAGCTATGGTTTGTGTACTATTGAAGTAGCCCCAAGCAGAGACTGACGAGAATCACTTTCATTGAAAGGGGTTGCCAAGCTTCCAAAAAACTACGAGTTTCCGGAAATCTCAGCAAACATTTTTTCACCCAATCTTGATGATACTGGCAGGTAATGATCAGTACACCAATCCCACTTGGCTCACCAAATTTCGTTCTTCTAGGTTAA
Source organism: Urocitellus parryii (assembly GCF_045843805.1). Lineage (NCBI taxonomy): Eukaryota > Metazoa > Chordata > Mammalia > Rodentia > Sciuridae > Urocitellus > Urocitellus parryii. The sequence goes on from NW_027551843.1 coordinate 71,366, forward strand.
ACCGTTCCTTTGCAGTAACCGTTTTCATGTTCAGGTTTCACTCTGTTTTCTCCTATATGGATACATGTAGTTGGAACTCTAAATCAAACACGGTTTGTGCTAGCTCTTTGAAACTTGGCACAATAATATAGTTCCAAGTTCTATCGCTATGGTTGATGTCCTATTGAAGTAGCCCCAAGCAGAGACTGACGAGAATCACTTTCATTGAAAGGGGTTGCCAAGCTTCCAAAAAACTACGAGTTTCCTGAAACCTCAGCAAACATTTTTTCACCCAATTTGATGATACTGGCAGGTAATGATCAGTACACCAATCCCACTTGGCTCACCAAGTTTCGTTCTTCTAGGTTAAACCGTTCCTTAGCAGTAACCGTTTTCATTTTTAGGTTTCACTATGTTTTCTCCTATATGGATACATGTAGTTGGAACTCTAAATCAAACACGGTTTGTGCTAGCTCATTGAAACTTGGCACAATAATGTAGTTCCATGTTCTATCGCTATGATTGGTGTCCTATTGAAGTAGCCCCAAGCAGAGACTGACGAGAATCACTTTCATTGAAAGGGGTTGCCAACCTTCCAAAAAACTACGAATTTCCTGAAATCTCAGCAAACATTTTTTTCGCCCAATCTTTATGATACTGGCAGGTAATGATCAGTACACCAATTCCACTTGGCTCACCAAATTTCTTTCTTCTAGGTTAAACCGTTCCTTTGCAGT